>NW_027602872.1:0-26075 GCF_053455715.1 Rhinoraja longicauda | reverse complement strand
ACATGCCCCATCTACACTAGTCCCACCTGCCCACACTGACCAACATGCCCCATCTACACTAGTCCCACACTGACCAACATGCCCCATCTACACTAGTCCCACCTGCCCACACCGTCCAACATGCCCCATCTACACTAGTCCCACCTGCCCACACTGACCAACATGCCCCATCTACACTAGTCCCACCCGCCCACACCGACCATCATGCCCCATCTACACTAGTCCCACCCTCCCACACCGACCAACATGCCCCATCTACACTTGTCCCACCTGCCCACACTGTCCAACATGCCCCATCTACACTAGTCCCACCTGCCCACACTGACCAACATGCCCCATCTACACTAGTCCCACCCGCCCACACCGACCAACATGCCCCATCTACACTAGTCCCACATGCCCACACCAGCCAACATGCCTGTTTATAATTTAAAGCTCGTAGCTTATTGATAAATTTATAAATTATAGCTCGATTTTTTCACAGACAGCACTTGTTTATAACGCGCACACACACACGCACGACACCTGTTTATTCTTTATCCCTGTTCCGTATAAGTATGTATGTATGTACGGGGTTAATCAATATCTGTTATGGGCTGAGTGTAAGACAAGTGTTTGGGCCCTTCAGGTTGGCGCGGGTGGCAGGCAGGCAGGCAGATAAAAGACGGCCATCGCAAGCTTGGTCACAACTGCTGGAGTGTCGGAGTGTCTACTAGACTGGGGTAAGTCAGTCAGTCAGCTCACACACACACACACACACACGCACACAATTAGGGTGACGTCTGTTTTTTATTACAATGCCAAGAACTGTAACACAAGCACACACACAGAGAGAGAGAGAGAGAGAGAGAGGGAGAGGGAGGGAGGGAGGGAGGGAGGGAGGGAGGGAGGGAGGGAGGGGAGAGAGAGAGGGGGAGAGAGAGAGAGAGAGAGAGAGAGATAGAGCTGGGGGAAACACAAACCCAAACAGACCCAAACACAAACCCACACACAGACCCAAACACAGACCCAAACACAGACCCAAACACAGACCCAAACACAAACCCAAACACAAACCCAAACCCAAACACAAACACAGACCCAAACACAGACCCAAACACAAACCCAAACACAAACCCAAACTCAAACACAGACTCAAACACAAACCCAAACACAAACCCAAACTCAAACCCAAACACAGACCCAAACACAAACCCAAACACAGACCCAAACACAGACTCAAACACAGCCCCAAACACAGACCCAAACACACACCCACACACACACACACACCCACACACACACCCACACACACACAGACATACACAGACCCACACACATCAGACACACTTCCCGGAAGCACTACCAAATGCCGGATAGTCTCCTCCCTGTCCTGGAGGTTCCGCTACGTGCCGGGGGTAGTAAATACAATAATAATACTATAGTAATAATAATTAATATTATTAATAATAATAAGAATTAATCAAAGATTGACTGATTGATCGATCGGTGGTTGGGTGGATGGATGTCAGGAGGGAACCGTACACCAATAAAGATTTTAATGCGTTGCATCAGTTGCATTTAACATTTGAGTGGATTTGCATGATTATTGCAATTAATTTTATTGCATTAAACATCCCAGGAGGCTGCAATATTTCTTTAATGCAAGGCCATCACTGCATTTAACTTTGCAGCAGTCTGCAATGTTATCATAATACGATGCATTAGTTGCATTGAACATTTGAGAGATTTTGCATGATTAGTACAATGATTTTAATGCGTTTAATACCCCAGAACAGCTGCAATTTTGCTTTAATGCAAGGCCTGCGCTGCATTTAACATTGCAGGAGCCTGCAAAGTTGTTCTAATGCGTTGCATTAATTGCATTTAACATTTGAGAGGTTTTGCAAAATTATTGCAATTAATTTTATTGCATTTAACATCCCAGGGGGTTGCAATATTGCTTTAATGCAACGCCAGCGCTGCATTTAACAATGCAGCAGCCTGCAAAGTTATCCTAATACGATGCATTAGTCGCATTTAAAATTTGAGAGGTTTTGCAGGATTATTATTGCATTTCACATCGCAGGGTGTTGCAATATTTCTTTAATGCAAGGCGATCACTGCATTTAACATTGCAGCAGCCTGAAAAGTCATCCTAATGCGATGCATTTGTTGCATTTAACATTTGAGAGGTTTTGCAAAATTATTGCAATTAATTTAATGCATATTACATCCATTGGGGGTAGCTAGGTGACTTTTATGCAAGGCCATCACTGCATTTAACATTGCAGCAGCCTGCAAAGTTATCCTAATGCGATGCATCAATTGCATTTAACATTTGAGAGGTTTTGCATGATTATTGCAATGATTTTTTAATGCATTTCACATCCCAGGGTGGTGTAATATTGCATTAATGCAAGGCCATGACTGCATTTAACATTACAGCAACCGTACACCAATAAAGATCTTTCCACAGACAGCACGCGGCACTTGTTTATAACGCCCACACCAGACACCAGACACAAACCCAAACACAAACCCAAACACAAACCCAAACACAGACCCAAACATAAACCCAAACACAAACCCAAACACAGACCCAAACACAGACCCAAACACACACCCACACACAGACACACACATAGACACACACACAGACCCACACACATCAGACACACTTCCCGGAAGCACTTCCAAATGCCGGATAGTCTCCTCCCTGCCCTGGAGGTTCAGCTACGTGCCGGGGGTAGTAAATACAATAATAATACTATAGTAATAATAATTAATATTATTAATAATAATAAGAATTAATCAAAGATTGATTGATTGATCGATCGGTGGGTGTGTGGATGGATGTCAGGAGGGAACCGTACACCAATATAGTTTTTAATGCGTTGCATCAGTTGCATTTAACATTTGAGTGGTTTTGCATGATTATTGCAATTAATTTTATTGCATTAAACATCCCAGGAGGCTGCAATACTTCTTTAATGCAAGGCCATCACTGCATTTAACTTTGCAGCAGTCTGCAATGTTATCATAATACGATGCATCAGTTGCATTGAACATTTGAGAGATTTTGCATGATTATTACAATGATTTTTATGCGTTTAATACCCCAGAACAGCTGCAATTTTGCTTTAATGCAAGGCCTGCGCTGCATTTAACATTGCAGGAGCCTGCAGAGTTGTTCTAATGTGTTGCATTAATTGCATTTAACATTTGAGAGGTTTTGCAAAATTATTGCAATTAATTTTATTGCATTTAACATCCCAGGGGGGTGCAATATTGCTTTAATGCAACGCCAGCGCTGCATTTAACAATGCAGCAGCCTGCAAAGTTATCCTAATACGATGCATTAGTCGCATTTATCATTTGAGAGGTTTTGCAGGATTATTATTGCATTTCACATCGCAGGGTGTTGCAATATTTCTTTAATGCAAGGCGGTCACTGCATTTAACATTGCAGCAGCCTGAAAAGTCATCCTAATGCGATGCATTTGTTGCATTTAACATTTGAGAGGTTTTGCAAAATTATTGCAATTAATTTAATGCATATTACATCCATTGGGGGTAGCTAGGTGACTTTAATGCAAGGCCATCACTGCATTTAACATTGCAGCAGCCTGCAAAGTTATCCTAATGCGATGCATCAATTGCATTTAACATTTGAGAGGTTTTGCATGATTATTGCAATGATTTTTTAATGCATTTCACATCCCAGGGTGGTGTAATATTGCATTAATGCAAGGCCATCACTGCATTTAACATTACAGCAACCGTACACCAATAAAGATCTTTCCACAGACAGCACGCGGCACTTGTTTATAACGCCCACACCAGAAACCAGACACAAACCCAAACACAAACCCAAACACAAACCCAAACATAAATCCAAACACAAACCCAAACACAGACCCAAACACAGACCCAAACACAGACTCAAACACAGACCCAAACACACACCCACACACAGACACACACACAGACACACACACAGACCCACACACATCAGACACACTTCCCGGAAGCACTTCCAAATGCCGGATAGTCTCCTCCCTGCCCTGGAGGTTCAGCTACGTGCCGGGGGTAGTAAATACAATAATAATACTATAGTAATAATAATTAATATTATTAATAATAATAAGAATTAATCAAAGATTGATTGATTGATCGATCGGTGGGTGGGTGGATGGATGTCAGGAGGAACCGTACACCAACAAAGATTTTAATGCGTTGCATCAGTTGCATTGAACATTTGAGTGGTTTTGCATGATTATTGCAATTAATTTTATTGCATTAAACATCCCAGGAGGCTGCAATATTTCTTTAATGCAAGGCCATCACTGCATTTAACTTTGCAGCAGTCTGCAATGTTATCATAATACGATGCATTAGTTGCATTGAACATTTGAGAGATTTTGCATGATTATTACAATGATTTTAATGCGTTTAATACCCCAGAACAGCTGCAATTTTACTTTAATGCAAGGCCTGCGCTGCATTTAACATTGCAGGAGCCTGCAAAGTTGTTCTAATGCGTTGCATTAATTGCATTTAACATTTGAGAGGTTTTGCAAAATTATTGCAATTAATTTTATTGCATTTAACATCCCAGGGGGTTGCAATATTGCTTTAATGCAACGCCAGCGTTGCATTTAACAATGCAGCAGCCTGCAAAGTTATCCTAATACGATGCATTAGTCGCATTTAACATTTGAGAGGTTTTGCAGGATTATTATTGCATTTCACATCGCAGGGTGTTGCAATATTTCTTTAATGCAAGGCGATCACTGCATTTAACATTGTAGCAGCCTGAAAAGTCATCCTAATGCGATGCATTTGTTGCATTTAACATTTGAGAGGTTTTGCAAAATTATTGCAATTAATTTTATTGCATTTAACATCCCAGGGGTGGCAATATTGCTTTAATGCAACGCCAGCGCTGCATTTAACAATGCAGCAGCCTGCAAAGTTATCCTAATACGATGCATTAGTCGCATTTAACATTTGAGAGGTTTTGCAGGATTATTATTGCATTTCACATCGCAGGGTGTTGCAATATTTCTTTAATGCAAGGCGATCACTGCATTTAACATTGCAGCAGCCTGAAAAGTCATCCTAATGCGATGCATTTGTTGCATTTAACATTTGAGAGGTTTTGCAAAATTATTGCAATTAATTTAAAGCATATAACATCCATTGGGGGTAGCTAGGTGACTTTAATGCAAGGCCATCACTGCATTTAACATTGCAGCAGCCTGCAAAGTTATCCTAATGCGATGCATCAATTGCATTTAACATTTGAGCGGTTTTGCATGATTATTGCAACAGACCCAAACACAAACCCAAACCCAAACACAAACTCAAACACAAACCCAAACACAGACCCAAACACAGACCCAAACACAGACTCAAACACAGACTCAAACACACCCAAACACAGGCCCAAACACAAACCCAAACACAAACCTAAACACAGACCCAAACACAAACCCAAACACAAACCCAAACACAAACCCGAACACAAACCCACACACAGACCCAAACACAAACCCAAACACAAACCCAAACACAGACCCAAACACAGACTCAAACACAGATCCAAACACACACAGACACACACACAGACACACACACAGACACACACAGACCCACACACATCAGACACACTTCCCGGAAGCACTTCCAAACGCCGGATAGTCTCCTCCCTGCCCTGGAGGTTCCGCTACGTGCCGGGGGTAGTAAATACAATAATAATACTATAGTAATAATAATTAATATTATTAATAATAATAAGAATTAATCAAAGATTGATTGATTGATCGATCGGTGGGTGTGTGGATGGATGTCAGGAGGGAACCGTACACCAATAAAGATTTTAATGCGTTGCATCAGTTGCATTTAACATTTGAGTGGTTTTGCATGATTATTGCAATTAATTTTATTGCATTAAACATCCCAGGAGGATGCAATATTTCTTTAATGCAAGGCCATCACTGCATTTAACTTTGCAGCAGTCTGAAATGTTATCATAATACGATGCATTAGTTGCATTGAACATTTGAGAGATTTTGCATGATTATTACAATGATTTGAATGCGTTTAATACCCCAGAACAGCTGCAATTTTGCTTTAATGCAAGGCCTGCGCTGCATTTAACATTGCAGGAGCCTGCAGAGTTGTTCTAATGCGTTGCATTAATTGCATTTAACATTTGAGAGGTTTTGCAAAATTATTGCAATTAATTTTATTGCATTTAACATCGCATGGGTTGCAATATTGCTTTAATGCAACGCCAGTGCTGCATTTAACAATGCAGCAGCCTGCAAAGTTATCCTAATACGATGCATTAGTCGCATTTAACATTTGAGAGGTTTTGCAGGATTATTATTGCATTTCACATCGCAGGGTGTTGCAATATTTCTTTAATGCAAGGCGATCACTGCATTTAACATTGCAGCAGCCTGAAAAGTCATCCTAATGCGATGCATTTGTTGCATTTAACATTTGAGAGGTTTGGCAAAATTATTGCAATTAATTTAATGCATATTACATCCATTGGGGGTAGCTAGGTGACTTTAATGCAAGGCCATCACTGCATTTAACATTGCAGCAGCCCGCAAAGTTATCCTAATGCGATGCATCAATTGCATTTAACATTTGAGAGGTTTTGCATGATTATTGCAATGATTTTTTAATGCATTTCACATCACAGGGTGGTGTAATATTGCATTAATGCAAGGCCATCACTGCATTTAACATTACAGCAACCGTACACCAATAAAGATCTTTCCACAGACAGCACGCGGCACTTGTTTATAACGCCCACACCAGACACCAGACACAAACCCAAACACAAACCCAAACACAAACCCAAACACAGACCCAAACATAAATCCAAACACAAACCCAAACACAGACCCAAACACAGACCCAAACACAGACTCAAACACAGACCCAAACACACACCCACACACAAACACACACACAGACACACACACAGACCCACACACATCAGACACACTTCCCAGAAGCACTTCCAAATGCCGGATAGTCTCCTCCCTGCCCTGGAGGTTCAGCTACGTGCCGGGGGTAGTAAATACAATAATAATACTATAGTAATAATAATTAATATTATTAATAATAATAAGAATTAATCAAAGATTGATTGATTGATCGATCGGTGGGTGTGTGGATGGATGTCAGGAGTGAACCGTACACCAATAAAGATTTTAATGCGTTGCATCAGTTGCATTTAACATTTGAGTGGTTTTGCATGATTATTGCAATTAATTTTATTGCATTAAACATCCCAGGAGGCTGCAATATTTCTTTAATGCAAGGCCATCACTGCATTTAACTTTGCAGCAGTCTGCAATGTTATCATAATACGATGCATTAGTTGCATTGAACATTTGAGAGATTTTGCATGATTATTACAATGATTTTAATGCGTTTAATACCCCAGAACAGCTGCAATTTTGCTTTAATGCAAGGCCTGCGCTGCATTTATCATTGCAGGAGCCTGCAGAGTTGTTCTAATGCGTTGCATTAATTGCATTTAACATTTGAGAGGTTTTGCAAAATTATTGCAATTAATTTTATTGCATTTAACATCCCAGGGGTTTGCAATACTGCTTTAATGCAACGCCAGCGCTGCATTTAACAATGCAGCAGCCTGCAAAGTTATCCTAATACGATGCATTATTCACATTTAACATTTGAGAGGTTTTGCAGGATTATTATTGCATTTCACATCGCAGGGTGTTGCAATATTTCTTTAATGCAAGGCGATCACTGCATTTAACATTGCAGCAGCCTGAAAAGTCATCCTAATGCGATGCATTTGTTGCATTTAACATTTGAGAGGTTTTGCAAAATTATTGCAATTAATTTAATGCATATTACATCCATTGGGGGTAGCTAGGTGACTTTAATGCAAGGCCATCACTGCATTTAACATTGCAGCAGCCTGCAAAGTTATCCTAATGCGATGCATCAATTGCATTTAACATTTGAGAGGTTTTGCATGATTATTGCAATGATTTTTTAATGCATTTCACATCCCAGGGTGGTGTAATATTGCATCAATGCAAGGCCATCACTGCATTTAACATTACAGCAACCGTACACCAATAAAGATCTTTCCACAGACAGCACGCGGCACTTGTTTATAACGCCCACACCAGACACCAGACACAAACCCAAACACAAACCCAAACACAGACCCAAACATAAATCCAAACACAAACCCAAACACAGACCCAAACACAGACCCAAACACAAATCCAAACACAGACCCAAACACAGGCCCAAACACAGACCCAAACACAGACCCAAACACACACCCACACACAGACACACACACAGACACACACACAGACCCACACACATCAGACACACTTCCCGGAAGCACTTCCAAATGCCGGATAGTCTCCTCCCTGCCCTGGAGGTTCAGCTACGTGCCGGGGGTAGTAAATACAATAATAATACTATAGTAATAATAATTAATATTATTAATAATAATAAGAATTAATCAAAGATTGATTGATTGATCGATCGGTGGGTGTGTGGATGGATGTCAGGAGGGAACCGTACACCAATAAAGATTTTAATGCGTTGCATCAGTTGCATTTAACATTTGAGTGGTTTTGCATGATTATTGCAATTAATTTTATTGCATTAAACATCCCAGGAGGCTGCAATATTTCTTTAATGCAAGGCCATCACTGCATTTAACTTTGCAGCAGTCTGCAATGTTATCATAATACGATGCATTAGTTGCATTGAACATTTGAGAGATTTTGCATGATTATTACAATGATTTTAATGCGTTTAATACCCCAGAACAGCTGCAATTTTGCATAAATGCAAGGCCTGCGCTGTATTTAACATTGCAGGAGCCTGCAGAGTTGTTCTAATGCGTTGCATTAATTGCATTTAACATTTGAAAGGTTTTGCAAAATTATTGCAATTAATTTTATTGCATTTAACATCGCAGGGGGTTGCAATATTGCTTTAATGCAACGCCAGCGCTGCATTTAACAATGCAGCAGCCTGCAAAGTTATCCTCATACGATGCATTAGTCGCATTTAACATTTGAGAGGTTTTGCAGGATTATTATTGCATTTCACATCGCAGGGTGTTGCAATATTTCTTTAATGCAAGGCGATCACTGCATTTAACATTGCAGCAGCCTGAAAAGTCATCCTAATGCGATGCATTTGTTGCATTTAACATTTGAGAGGTTTTGCAAAATTATTGCAATTAATTTAATGCATATTACATCCATTGGGGGTAACTAGGTGACTTTAATGCAAGGCCATCACTGCATTTAACATTGCAGCAGCCTGCAAAGTTATCCTAATGCGATGCATCAATTGCATTTAACATTTGAGAGGTTTTGCATGATTATTGCAATGATTTTTTAATGCATTTCACATCCCAGGGTGGTGTAATATTGCATCAATGCAAGGCCATCACTGCATTTAACATTACAGCAACCGTACACCAATAAAGATCTTTCCACAGACAGCACGCGGCACTTGTTTATAACGCCCACACCAGACACCAGACACAAACCCAAACACAAACCCAAACACAAACCCAAACACAGACCCAAACATAAATCCAAACACAAACCCAAACACAGACCCAAACACAGACCCAAACACAAATCCAAACACAAACCCAAACACAGACCCAAACACAAATCCAAACACAAACCCAAACACAGACCCAAACACAGACCCAAACACAGACTCAAACACAGACCCAAACACACACCCACACACAGACACACACACAGACACACACACAGACCCACACACATCAGACACACTTCCCGGAAGCACTTCCAAATGCCGGATAGTCTCCTCCCTGCCCTGGAGGTTCAGCTACGTGCCGGGGGTAGTAAATACAATAATAATACTATAGTAATAATAATTAATATTATTAATAATAATAAGAATTAATCAAAGATTGATTGATTGATCGATCGGTGGGTGTGTGGATGGATGTCAGGAGGGAACCGTACA
Organism: Rhinoraja longicauda; assembly: GCF_053455715.1. Lineage (NCBI taxonomy): Eukaryota > Metazoa > Chordata > Chondrichthyes > Rajiformes > Arhynchobatidae > Rhinoraja > Rhinoraja longicauda. The sequence goes on along the minus strand of NW_027602872.1, from coordinate 16,052 downwards.
CCAATAAAGATTTTAATGCGTTGCATCAGTTGCATTTAACATTTGAGTGGTTTTGCATGATTATTGCAATTAATTTTATTGCATTAAACATCCCAGGAGGCTGCAATATTTCTTTAATGCAAGGCCATCACTGCATTTAACTTTGCAGCAGTCTGCAATGTTATCATAATACGATGCATTAGTTGCATTGAACATTTGAGAGATTTTGCATGATTATTACAATGATTTTAATGCGTTTAATACCCCAGAACAGCTGCAATTTTGCATAAATGCAAGGCCTGCGCTGTATTTAACATTGCAGGAGCCTGCAGAGTTGTTCTAATGCGTTGCATTAATTGCATTTAACATTTGAGAGGTTTTGCAAAATTATTGCAATTAATTTTATTGCATTTAACATCCCAGGGGTTGCAATATTGCTTTAATGCAACGCCAGCGCTGCATTTAACAATGCAGCAGCCTGCAAAGTTATCCTAATACGATGCATTCGTCGCATTTAACATTTGAGAGGTTTTGCAGGATTATTATTGCATTTCACATCGCAGGGTGTTGCAATATTTCTTTAATGCAAGGCCATCACTGCATTTAACTTTGCAGCAGTCTGAAATGTTATCATAATACGATGCATTAGTTGCATTGAACATTTGAGAGATTTTGCATGATTATTACAATGATTTTAATGCGTTTAATACCCCAGAACAGCTGCAATTTTGCTTTAATGCAAGGCCTGCGCTGCATTTAACATTGCAGGAGCCTGCAGAGTTGTTCTAATGCGTTGGATTAATTGCATTTAACATTTGAGAGGTTTTGCAAAATGATTGCAATTAATTTTATTGCATTTAACATCGCAGGGGGTTGCAATATTGCTTTAATGCAACGCCAGCGCTGCATTTAACAATGCAGCAGCCTGCAAAGTTATCCTAATACGATGCATTAGTCGCATTTAACATTTGAGAGGTTTTGCAGGATTATTATTGCATTTCACATCGCAGGGTGTTGCAATATTTCTTTAATGCAAGGCGATCACTGCATTTAACATTGCAGCAGCCTGAAAAGTCATCCTAATGCGATGCATTTGTTGCATTTAACATTTGAGAGGTTTTGCAAAATTATTGCAATTAATTTAATGCATATTACATCCATTGGGGGTAGCTAGGTGACTTTAATGCAAGGCCATCACTGCATTTAACATTGCAGCAGCCTGCAAAGTTATCCTAATGCGATGCATCAATTGCATTTAACATTTGAGAGGTTTTGCATGATTATTGCAATGATTTTTTAATGCATTTCACATCCCAGGGTGGTGTAATATTGCATTAATGCAAGGCCATCACTTCATTTAACATTACAGCAACCGTACACCAATAAAGATCTTTCCACAGACAGCACGCGGCACTTGTTTATAACGCCCACACCAGACACCAGACACAAACCCAAACACAAACCCAAACACAGACCCAAACATAAATCCAAACACAGACCCAAACACAGACCCAAACACACACCCACACACAGACCCAAACACAGACCCAAACACAGACCCAAACACACACCCACACACAGACACACACACAGACACACACACAGACCCACACACATCAGACACACTTCCCGGAAGCACTTCCAAATGCCGGATAGTCTCCTCCCTGCCCTGGAGGTTCAGCTACGTGCCGGGGGTAGTAAATACAATAATAATACCATAGTAATAATAATTAATATTATTAATAATAATAAGAATTAATCAAAGATTGATTGATTGATCGATCGGTGGGTGGGTGGATGGATGTCAGGAGGGAACCGTACACCAATAAAGATTTTAATGCGTTGCATCAGTTGCATTTAACATTTGAGTGGTTTTGCATGATTATTGCAATTAATTTTATTGCATTAAACATCCCAGGAGGCTGCAATATTTCTTTAATGCAAGGCCATCACTGCATTTAACTTTGCAGCAGTCTGCAATGTTATCATAATACGATGCATTAGTTGCATTGAACATTTGAGAGATTTTGCATGATTATTACAATGATTTTAATGCGTTTAATACCCCAGAACAGCTGCAATTTTGCTTTAATGCAAGGCCTGCGCTGTATTTAACATTGCAGGAGCCTGCAGAGTTGTTCTAATGCGTTGCATTAATTGCATTTAACATTTGAGAGGTTTTGCAAAATTTTTGCAATTAATTTTATTGCATTTAACATCCCAGGGGGTTGCAATATTGCTTTAATGCAACGCCAGCGCTGCATTTAACAATGCAGCAGCCTGCAAAGTTATCCTAATACGATGCATTAGTCGCATTTAATATTTGAGAGGTTTTGCAGGATTATTATTGCATTTCACATCGCAGGGTGTTGCAATATTTCTTTAATGCAAGGCGATCACTGCATTTAACATTGCAGCAGCCTGAAAAGTCATCCTAATGCGATGCATTTGTTGCATTTAACATTTGAGAGGTTTTGCAAAATTATTGCAATTAATTTAATGCATATTACATCCATTGGGGGTAGCTAGGTGACTTTAATGCAAGGCCATCACTGCATTTAACATTGCAGCAGCCTGCAAAGTTATCCTAATGCGATGCATCAATTGCATTTAACATTTGAGAGGTTTTGCATGATTATTGCAATGATTTTTTAATGCATTTCACATCCCAGGGTGGTGGAATATTGCATTAATGCAAGGCCATCACTGCATTTAATATTACAGCAACCGTACACCAATAAAGATCTTTCCACAGACAGCACGCGGCACTTGTTTATAACGCCTACACCAGACACCAGACACAAACCCAAACACAAACCCAAACACAAACCCAAACACAGACCCAAACATAAATCCAAACACAAACCCAAACACAGACCCAAACACAGACCCAAACACAGACCCAAACACAGACTCAAACACAGACCCAAACACACACCCACACACAGACACACACACAGACACACACACAGACCCACACACATCAGACACACTTCCCGGAAGCACTTCCAAATGCCGGATAGTCTCCTCCCTGCCCTGGAGGTTCAGCTACGTGCCGGGGGTATTAAATACAATAATAATACCATAGTAATAATAATTAATATTATTAATAATAATAAGAATTAATCAAAGATTGATTGATTGATCGATCGGTGGGTGGGTGGATGGATGTCAGGAGGGAACCGTACACCAATAAAGATTTTAATGCGTTGCATCAGTTGCATTTAACATTTGAGTGGTTTTGCATGATTATTGCAATTAATTTTATTGCATTAAACATCCCAGGAGGCTGCAATATTTCTTTAATGCAAGGCCATCACTGCATTTCACTTTGCAGCAGTCTTGAATGTTATCATAATACGATGCATTAGTTGCATTGAACATTTGAGAGATTTTGCATGATTATTAAAATGATTTTAATGCGTTTAATACCCCAGAACAGCTGCAATTTTGCTTTAATGCAAGGCCTGCGCTGTATTTAACATTGCAGGAGCCTGCAGAGTTGTTCTAATGCGTTGCATTAATTGCATTTAACATTTGAGAGGTTTTGCAAAATTATTGCAATTAATTTTATTGCATTTAACATCCCAGGGGGTTGCAATATTGCTTTAATGCAACGCCAGCGCTGCATTTAACAATGCAGCAGCCTGCAAAGTTATCCTAATACGATGCATTAGTCGCATTTAACATTTGAGAGGTTTTGCAGGATTATTATTGCATTTCACATCGCAGGGTGTTGCAATATTTCTTTAATGCAAGGCGATCACTGCATTTAACATTGCAGCAGCCTGAAAAGTCATCCTAATGCGATGCATTTGTTGCATTTAACATTTGAGAGGTTTTGCAAAATTATTGCAATTAATTTAATGCATATTACATCCATTGGGGGTAGCTAGGTGACTTTAATGCAAGGCCATCACTGCATTTAACATTGCAGCAGCCTGCAAAGTTATCCTAATGCGATGCATCAATTGCATTTAACATTTGAGAGGTTTTGCATGATTATTGCAATGATTTTTTAATGCATTTCACATCCCAGGGTGGTGGAATATTGCATTAATGCAAGGCCATCACTGCATTTAACATTACAGCAACCGTACACCAATAAAGATCTTTCCACAGACAGCACGCGGCACTTGTTTATAACGCCCACACCAGACACCAGACACAAACCCAAACACAAACCCAAACACAGACCCAAACATAAATCCAAACACAAACCCAAACACAGACCCAAACACAGACCCAAACACAAATCCAAACACAAACCCAAACACAGACCCAAACACAGACCCAAACACAGACTCAAACACAGACCCAAACACACACCCACACACAGACACACACACAGACACACACACAGACCCACACACATCAGACACACTTCCCGGAAGCACTTCCAAATGCCGGATAGTCTCCTCCCTGCCCTGGAGGTTCAGCTACGTGCCGGGGGTAGTAAATACAATAATAATACCATAGTAATAATAATTAATATTATTAATAATAATAGGAATTAATCAAAGATTGATTGATTGATCGATCGGTGGGTGGGTGGATGGATGTCAGGAGGGAACCGTACACCAATAAAGATTTTAATGCGTTGCATCAGTTGCATTTAACATTTGAGTGGTTTTGCATGATTATTGCAATTAATTTTATTGCATTAAACATCCCAGGAGGCTGCAATATTTCTTTAATGCAAGGCCATCACTGCATTTCACTTTGCAGTAGTCTTGAATGTTATCATAATACGATGCATTAGTTGCATTGAACATTTGAGAGATTTTGCATGATTATTACAATGATTTTAATGCGTTTAATACCCCAGAACAGCTGCAATTTTGCTTCAATGCAAGGCCTGCGCTGTATTTAACATTGCAGGAGCCTGCAGAGTTGTTCTAATGCGTTGCATTAATTGCATTTAACATTTGAGAGGTTTTGCAAAATTATTGCAATTAATTTTATTGCATTTAACAACCCAGGGGGTTGCAATATTGCTTTAATGCAACGCCAGCGCTGCATTTAACAATGCAGCAGCCTGCAAAGTTATCCTAATACGATGCATTAGTCGCATTTAACATTTGAGAGGTTTTGCAGGATTATTATTGCATTTCACATCGCAGGGTGTTGCAATATTTCTTTAATGCAAGGCGATCACTGCATTTAACATTGCAGCAGCCTGAAAAGTCATCCTAATGCGATGCATTTGTTGCATTTAACATTTGAGAGGTTTTGCAAAATTATTGCAATTAATTTAATGCATATTACATCCATTGGGGGTAGCTAGGTGACTTTAATGCAAGGCCATCACTGCATTTAACATTGCAGCAGCCTGCAAAGTTATCCTAATGCGATGCATCAATTGCATTTAACATTTGAGAGGTTTTGCATGATTATTGCAATGATTTTTTAATGCATTTCACATCCCAGGGTGGTGGAATATTGCATTAATGCAAGGCCATCACTGCATTTAACATTACAGCAACCGTACACCAATAAAGATCTTTCCACAGACAGCACGCGGCACTTGTTTATAACGCCCACACCAGACACCAGACACAAACCCAAACACAAACCCAAACACAGACCCAAACATAAATCCAAACACAAACCCAAACACAGACCCAAACACAGACCCAAACACAAATCCAAACACAAACCCAAACACAGACCCAAACACAGACCCAAACACAGACTCAAACACAGACCCAAACACACACCCACACACAGACACACACACAGACACACACACAGACCCACACACATCAGACACACTTCCCGGAAGCACTTCCAAATGCCGGATAGTCTCCTCCCTGCCCTGGAGGTTCAGCTACGTGCCGGGGGTAGTAAATACAATAATAATACCATAGTAATAATAATTAATATTATTAATAACAATAAGAATTAATCAAAGATTGATTGATTGATTGATCGGTGGGTGGGTGGATGGATGTCAGGAGGGAACCGTACACCAATAAAGATTTTAATGCGTTGCATCAGTTGCATTTAACATTTGAGTGGTTTTGCATGATTATTGCAATTAATTTTATTGCATTAAACATCCCAGGAGGCTGCAATATTTCTTTAATGCAAGGCCATCACTGCATTTAACTTTGCAGCAGTCTGCAATGTTATCATAATACGATGCATTAGTTGCATTGAACATTTGAGAGATTTTGCATGATTATTACAATGATTTTAATGCATTTAATACCCCAGAACAGCTGCAATTTTACTTTAATGCAAGGCCTGCGCTGTATTTAACATTGCAGGAGCCTGCAGAGTTGTTCTAATGCGTTGCATTAATTGCATTTAACATTTGAGAGGTTTTGCAAAATTATTGCAATTAATTTTATTGCATTTAACATCCCAGGGGGTTGCAATATTGCTTTAATGCAACGCCAGCGCTCAATTTAACAATGCAGCAGCCTGCAAAGTTGTCCTAATACGATGCATTAGTCGCATTTAACATTTGAGAGGTTTTGCAGGATTATTATTGCATTTCACATCGCAGGGTGTTGCAATATTTCTTTAATGCAAGGCGATCACTGCATTTAACATTGCAGCAGCCTGAAAAGTCATCCTAATGCGATGCATTTGTTGCATTTAACATTTGAGAGGTTTTGCAAAATTATTGCAATTAATTTAATGCATATTACATCCATTGGGGGTAGCTAGGTGACTTTAATGCAAGGCCATCACTGCATTTAACATTGCAGCAGCCTGCAAAGTTATCCTAATGCGATGCATCAATTGCATTTAACATTTGAGAGGTTTTGCATGATTATTGCAATGATTTTTTAATGCATTTCACATCCGAGGGTGGTGTAATATTGCATTAATGCAAGGCCATCACTGCATTTAACATTACAGCAACCGTACACCAATAAAGATCTTTCCACAGACAGCACGCGGCACTTGTTTATAACGCCCACACCAGACACCAGACACAAACCCAAACACAAACACAAACACAGACCCAAACATAAATCCAAACACAAACCCAAACACAAACCCAAACACAGACCCAAACACAGACCCAAACACAGACCCAAACACAGACTCAAACACAGACCCAAACACACACCCACACACAGATACACACACAGACATACACACAGACCCACACACATCAGACACACTTCCCGGAAGCACTTCCAAATGCCGGATAGTCTCCTCCCTGCCCTGGAGGTTCAGCTACGTGCCGGGGGTAGTAAATACAATAATAATACCATAGTAATAATAATTAATATTATTAATAACAATAAGAATTAATCAAAGATTGATTGATTGATTGATCGGTGGGTGGGTGGATGGATGTCAGGAGGGAACCGTACACCAATAAAGATTTTAATGCGTTGCATCAGTTGCATTTAACATTTGAGTGGTTTTGCATGATTATTGCAATTAATTTTATTGCATTAAACATCCCAGGAGGCTGCAATATTTCTTTAATGCAAGGCCATCACTGCATTTAACTTTGCAGCAGTCTGCAATGTTATCATAATACGATGCATTAGTTGCATTGAACATTTGAGAGATTTTGCATGATTATTACAATGATTTTAATGCGTTTAATACCCCAGAAAAGCTGCAATTTTGCTTTAATGCAAGGCCTGCGCTGCATTTAACATTGCAGGAGTCTGCAAAGTTGTTCTAATGTGTTGCATTAATTGCATTTAACATTTGAGAGGTTTTGCAAAATTATTGCAATTAATTTTATTGCATTTAACATCCCAGGGGGTTGCAATATTGCTTTAATGCAACGCCAGCGCTGCATTTAACAATGCAGCAGCCTGCAAAGTTATCCTAATACGATACATTAGTCACATTTAACATTTGAGAGATTTTGCAGGATTATTATTGCATTTCACATCGCAGGGTGTTGCAATATTTCTTTAATGCAAGGCGATCACTGCATTTAAGATTGCAGCAGCCTGAAAAGTCATTCTAATGCGATGCATTTGTTGCATTTAACATTTGAGATGTTTTGCAAAATTATTGCAATTAATTTTATTGCATTTAACATCCCAGGGGGTTGCAATATTGCTTTAATGCAACGCCAGCGCTGCATTTAACAATGCAGCAGCCTGCAAAGTTATCCTAATACGATGCATTAGTCGCATTTAACATTTGAGAGGTTTTGCAGGATTATTATTGCATTTCACATCGCAGGGTGTTGCAATATTTCTTTAATGCAAGGCGATCACTGCATTTAACATTGCAGCAGCCTGAAAAGTCATCCTAATGCGATGCATTTGTTGCATTTAACATTTGAGAGGTTTTGCAAAATTATTGCAATTAATTTAATGCATATTACATCCATTGGGGGTAGCTAGGTGACTTTAATGCAAGGCCATCACTGCATTTAACATTGCAGCAGCCTGCAAAGTTATCCTAATGCGATGCATCAATTGCATTTAACATTTGAGCGGTTTTGCATGATTATTGCAACAGACCCAAACACAAACCCAAACCCAAACCCAAACACAAACTCAAACACAAACCCAAACACAGACCCAAACACAGACGCAAACACAGACTCAAACACAGACCCAAACACAGACCCAAACACTGACCCAAACACAAACCCAAACACAGACCCAAACCCAAACACGGACCCAAACACAAACCCACACACAGACCCAAACACAAACCCAAACACAAACACAAACCCAAACACAGACCCAAACACAGACCCAAATACAGACTCAAACACAGACCCAAACACACACCCACACACAGACACACACACATCAGACACTCTTCCCGGAAGCACTTCCAAATGCCGGATAGTCTCCTCCCTGCTCTGGAGGTTCCGCTACGTGCCGGGGGTAGTAAATACAATAATAATACTATAGTAATAATAATTAATATTATTAATAATAATAAGAATTAATCAAAGATTGATTGATCGATCGGTGGGTGGGTGGATGGATGTCAGGAGGAACCGTACACCAATAAAGATTTTAATGCGTTGCATCAGTTGCATTTAACATTTGAGTGGATTTGCATGATTATTGCAATTAATTTTATTGCATTAAACATCCCAGGAGGCTGCAATATTTCTTTAATGCAAGGCCATCACTGCATTTAACTTTGCAGCAATCTGCAATGTTATCATAATATGATGCATTAGTTGCATTGAACATTTGAGAGATTTTGCATGATTATTACAATGATTTTAATGCGTTTAATACCCCAGAACAGCTTCAATTTTGCTTTAATGCAAGGCCTGCGCTGCATTTAACATTACAGGAGCCTGCAAAGTTGTTCTAATGCGTTGCATTAATTGCATTTAACATTTGAGAGGTTTTGCAAAATTATTGCAATTAATTTTATTGCATTTAACATCCCAGGGGGTTGCAATATTGCTTTAATGCAACGCCAGCGCTGCATTTAACAATGCAGCAGCCTGCAAAGTTATCCTAATACGATGCATTAGTCACATTTAACATTTGAGAGGTTTTGCAGGATTATTATTGCATTTCACATCGCAGGGTGTTGCAATATTTCTTTAATGCAAGGCGATCACTGCATTTAACATTGCAGCAGCCTGAAAAGTCATCCTAATGCGATGCATTTGTTGCATTTAACATTTGAGAGGTTTTGCAAAATTATTGCAATTAATTTTATTGCATTTAACATCCCAGGGGTTGCAATATTGCTTTAATGCAACGCCAGCGCTGCATTTAACAATGCAGCAGCCTGCAAAGTTATCCTAATACGATGCATTAGTCGCATTTAACATTTGAGAGGTTTTGCAGGATTATTATTGCATTTCACATCGCTGGGTGTTGCAATATTTCTTTAATACAAGGCGATCACTGCATTTAACATTGCAGCAGCCTGAAAAGTCATCCTAATGCGATGCATTTGTTGCATTTAACATTTGAGAGGTTTTGCAAAATTATTGCAATTAATTTAATGCATATAACATCCATTGGGGGTAGCTAGGTGACTGTAATGCAAGGCGATCACTGCATTTAACATTGCAGCAGCCTGCAAAGTTATCCTAATGCGATGCATCAATTGCATTTAACATTTGAGCGGTTTTGCATGATTATTGCAACAGACCCAAACACAAACCCAAACCCAAACACAAACTCAAACACAGACCCAAACACAGACACAAACACAGACCCAAACACAGACCCAAACACCAACCCAAACACAAACCCAAACACAAACCCAAACACAGACCCAAACACAAACCCAAACACAAACCCAAACACAGACCCAAACACAGACCCAAACACAAACCCAAACACAAACCCAAACACAAACCCAAACACAAACCCACACACAAACCCAAACACAGACCCAAACACAGACCCAAACACAGACCCAAACACAAACCCACACACAAACCCAAACACAGACCCAAACACAAACCCAAACACAAACCCAAACACAAACCCAAACACAGACCCAAACACAGACCCAAACACAAACCCAAACACAAACCCAAACACAGACCCAAACACAAACCCAAACACAAACCCAAACACAAACCCAAACACAAACCCAAACACAGACCCAAACACAGACCCAAACACAAACCCAAACACAAACCCAAACACAAACCCAAACACAAACCCACACACAAACCCAAACACAGACCCAAACACAAACCCAAACACAAACCCAAACACAAACCCAAACACAAACCCAAACACAAACCCACACACAAATATAGGCACTCTTACATGCCCTAACGCTCTCTCACACGTAGACCCGCATGCACACGCGCACATTTTGGGATTGAGTTTATCCTTGGATGTTCGCGTCGAGCAGCGCAGCGCAGCGTGGCCGGGAGTGTTCCCGGTGAGCGGGGCCAAGCCCTTCAGTCGGCCCGGTCGGCCCGGCTCGCCCACCGCGGATGGCGATGAGAACCGCGCCTCGGGAGCGAGGTGGGAGCCGCCAGGAACCGCAGAGTGCGAGGTGGACCGTTGGAGAGCGAGGAAGGCCGCCGAGAACGAAGGGGCGACCCGCGGTGCGGCGTCAGGCAGGAGAGAGAACTATCTGGCCAACGTTTGTAACTTTGTCGGCGTCAAAATGTGGCGACTTTTGTGTACCGACCGCCTCGGTGAGGTCTTCTACATGATGTTACCGGGTTGTCTGCAAAACTAAGCATTTCACTCTACCTGGGTCCGTGATAATAAGGTATCACTGAATCATTGAAATTCCTGCAACCGCATACACTAACACATACGCACACACACCGACTCATGTGCACAATCTCACACATTCACACTCGCATACACGTGCTAGCACACTCTTGCACGGACTCGCACACTCACACTGTCACACACAATCAATATCCAATGTGAGTCAGGCTACACCTCTGGAGAAATCTAGTTGAGTATGTCAGTTCAGTGCAGTTTATTGTCACGTGTACAGAGGTACCGTGAAAAGACTGTTGAGTGCTACCCAGTCAGTGGAAACAAAATACTTCATTACAGTCGAGCCATTTACAGAGTATAGATACACGATAAGGGGATAATGTCCAGTGCGAGGTAAAGCCTGCAAAATCCGATCGAGGATAGTCCGAGGATCAACAGAGGTAGATAGTAGTTCAGCACTGCTTTCTGGTTGTGGTGGGATGATTCCGTTGCCTGATAACAGCTGGGAAGACACTGTCCCTGAAACTGGAGGTGTGCATTTTCACACTTCTGTGCATTTTACCTGATGGGACAGAGGAGAAGCAGGAGTGGCAATGGTGCGACTCGTTCTTGATTATGCTGCTGGCCTTGCCGAGGAAGCGTGGTTTATAAATTGAGTCAATATATGGGAGGTTGCTTTGTGTGATGGTCTGGACAATTCGCAGCAATTTCTGGCGTTCTTGTATGGAGCTGTTCCCAAACCAAGCTGTGATGCATCTTGATAAAATACTTTCTATGGTGCATCTGTCGAAGTTGGTGAGAGTTGTAGAGGGCATGCTGAACTGGCTAAGCCTGCCAAGGACATGGATGGGTGAAGTTCGGTTCGAGACCCTTCTTCAGACTGATTGTGGTGTGAAGCTGGAGAAGGCTGGAACAGCAGGACAAAGCGAGTTGAATGATGAGTGGGTGAATACCGTTTTAATAGTTAGGTGGTTGAGACCAGAGGTTAAAAGATAAAAGTTGCCAGATAAGGATTGAGCAGGTTGGAAATATAAAGAGAGAGGAGGGAATATCGGTTGAAGATGGAGGTGGAGGGGATTAACAAGTGCGAGTCCGCGTGAAGGAAGAGATAGAGCGAGGGAAAAGCGTGAAGTTGCACGTTAGTTACCTGGCATTTGCTAATGTTCATACCATTAGGTTGCAAGGTTCCCAAGCGGACTATGAAGCGGCGTTCTTTCTGTTTTAATGTAACCTCTCTGGCGCTGGTGGAGGCCCAGGACAGAAAGGTCAGTGTCCGAGGGGGAGTTACAATGGCTTGCAACGGGGAGATATGGCAAGCCTTAGCAGAACGAGGGTGAGTGTTCGACAAAACGGTCGCCGAGTCTCCATTTCACCACGCCGATGTAAAGGAGGCCATATCTGGAACACCACATGCAGTAGATGAGATTAGAGGAGGTGCAGGTGAACATCTGTCTCACCTGGAAGGGCTTCTCGAGCGTGAGGGAGGGGGTTTAGGGACAGCTGTTACATCCCATGGTGGCTAACCGTTTTAACTGCACTTGTCAAGAAAGGCTTTGGAAAGAGAAGTGATGGTAAGTGATGGAGAGGTGGGGAAATGGATAGAGAAATAGGTCGTACAAAGATAAAAGGGAGAGATAGGGGAGAAGACGAATGAAGAGGTGGAGGGAGAGTGAACGATCAAAGGGAGAGTGGGAAAAATGAGGAGAGAGGGGAGTTCAGAGCGAGTGGGTTGGCAAAAGGGGGAGAGGGAAGCATTAGAGAGATACAGGGAGAAGGAGGGAGAGATGCAGTAAGAGTGGGAGGGGAGAGAGGTTGGCAGAGAGCGGGCGGCACAGAGAGGGAGAATAGAGAGTGTAGGGGCGAGAATAACAGTTCAGAGAGAGAATAGCAGTAAAGATGGAGAGAGAGAGAAAGAGAGGAGGGAGAGATGTTGCATCATTCGCCGTGTGTTCTACTTTTAAGACAATTCTGAGACGGCAATGGTTCTGTTCACTGAGTGTCGTGAGTCTTTGGGTCGTTCCTCCTCAGAGGTGATGAAGGTAGAGAATGTTGTTGTCCCAAGGCAAAGCCAGATCCATTCCAGGCAAGCAAGGACTAAATGCTTACTAGGGGTCGCCGGGAGTGTGGGGTTGAGGTTACAATCAGTTAAGCCGCGATCACATTGAGTGTTAAAACAGAGTGGACGGGCCATTTTAGTCTGATGTGATCTGTTGAACTAATTCATCACGTGGACAAAGGCTGTCTAGTCCACCTTTAAACTGGGCACCAGAAGCATTGAGACGGTCCCTTAAATTTGGGATTGCCTTGCTGAGTGAAGGAAATCAGATAAACAACACGAGGTGGAGAGTTGGACCAGATGGAGTTTGAACCAATATCCCCTTTGCTGGAACAATGCCGCTCCCAATTTCCATCCCCCAGTATCGCCACAATTCCCAGTCTTTGGAGTTTCTCAATCAATTCCCTGAATAAATCACGACCTGTCTCAGCAGGGATTTCACTTGGCTGATGTCATCTGTTTGCGAATCATTTCAAAATATCTATTTTTTAAACTCTGTTGAAACTTCACTGTCCCGGTGGAGACGGAAAATGGTATAAAATCTCCGGGGGTGTTCTGCCCCGGCATTTCATTCCGAGAGATTACCGGTAGCTCACGGGGACACGTCGCTGGGCAGAGAAAATGCACCGTCAAAAACTTGAGGAATATTACGCCGTGGAGAAAATCTTGTATGTGATCATTGCTGCCGTTGGAGTCCCTGGTAAGTGAGCAGAACAATTCAAGTTTTATAACTCCGTCTGTTAACCGGTGTTGACCTGATTCTGATCGCGTTACAATATTCCCAACTGATGATCGTTGTGTAAGAATATGTGAAGTATATCAAGTATATCCACTCATTGAAATATCTTTGAATTAACGCTGTGATTTTTCTTATTTTCAGGCAGCCGAAACTAACCCTCTCTTTCTCCCACTGCCGGGACCCACTAGAATGTTGTTCTTGCCTTCAGTGGGACCTTGCCCAGAGTTGTCCCAGTGCTCGGGACAGGCAGCTCTCCGGGACGGTGTGACTGTGAAGGGGTTTACATTGTGAAGTTCACTGCGTCTGAGTTATTGATCAGAGTGAACACCCGCTCCTGTGGACACATCTCACTGTGGAGTCTGTCACAGTCGGATTCCACCGCCTGTTGGTCAATAATTGGATCGATCTCCTGAACCAGTGGCCGCGGATCTACCGGCGTGTGTTGTTACCGAACTGAGGAATGAATCCATTAACGGAGCCGCTCTGCTGCCGGATCCTAAGTTGTCCCTGCCTTCCCTCTGGAACCCTCCTCGTCCCCATCAGATGCCGAATTCCCAGAGCCCTGGTTAAACGCGGCCGGTCACGGTTAAGTCTGTGAAACCGGCCCCATCAGAGACTGTGAGCGGGGTTAACTGTAGACAGGACCATTGCGCCTATTGTAGCGGGCGGCTGCTCGTTCCCTCCCCGCCCTTTACCCCGCCCGTCGCCTTATCTCCTGTCCCCTGAAGCAGGCAGGTCGGGCACAGTCGGAGCCGGGTCTGACATTGTTAAACCTGCAGCCGCGCACCGACTCCAACACTCCTGATCTCCAGCTGAAAGTGGAGCCGGTGTTCAGCCCCGGAGACCGTGTTCAGTAATGCCCAGTGTCCGCTCCCCTTCTCTTTCCGCAGTGAATTTAGTGGCGATTGTGATCCTGTCCCGTGGAAAGTGCGGCCTCTCCACCTGCACCACTCGCTACCTGGTGGCCATGGCAGCGGCCGATCTACTCACCCTGATCACCGAGGTCATTTTGTTTCAGATCCGTTCCCATTACTTTTATTGGAGTGTCCTGTCCATCACCCCTGTGTGCAGTGTTAACCTTGTACTGCAGTTTGCAGCTACAGACTGTTCTGTCTGGTTCACCATCACTTTCACCTTTGATCGCTTTGTCGCCATTTGTTGCCAGAAGCTGAAAACTAAATATTGCACCATGAAAACTGCGGCTGCGGTTCTCGCAACAGCCGGCGTTCTGCTGTGTCTGAAAAACGTTCCCCGCTACTTCACACTGGAACCCTGGACAACCATCGACAATGTCCCGTGGGGCTGTGTCACGGTGGACAGTTATTACACTGACCCCGGGTGGGTGGCATTTGACTGGATCGACACGGTTTTAACTCCGTTCCTCCCTTTCGCTGTGATCCTGCTGCTCAACGCTCTGACAGTCCGGCACATTTTAGTGGCCAGTCGGGTCCGTCAGGGGCTGAGGGGTGAGAGCAAGGGGGAGAAGCGCAGTGACCTGGAGATGGAGAGCAGGAGGGAGGTCTGTGGTTTTACTCTTCACCATCTCCGGCAGCTTCATCCTCCTGTGGCTGACCAACGTTGTAAACTTCGTCTATTATCAGATCACAGGGATTGGGACTGATATGAATGATTCTCAATATATCTTTAGCGACGTCGCGTTTTTGCTGATGAATCTCAGCTGCTGCACCAACACATTTATTTACGCGGTGACCCAGTCCAAGTTCAGGGAGCAGGTGAAGAGCGCGGTGAAATATCCGCTCACCTCAGCGCTGCGGCTCATTAATAAACCCCCGCCCTGAGCGCATCCCAGAGGGCGGCCGCAGTCTCTCCGCTCCGGGCTCCGGCTCCTCACATTCACCGCCGCATCTTCCAGCTGTCAGTCCCGGGCGGATGATCCCATCGCCGGCCCCGCTCCAGGACCCCCAGCCCCTCACATTCACCCACAAAGACGCAGATTAAGCAGAAAAAATAACACCATTGCCTGTCATATATATTGATCATTTTTAATGACGGTCCCTGATCATTGAAGTGTTTATTTCAGTTTCTACCTCCTCATTCTCACCCTCCCGCCCTCCGCACTGGGGACCGGTCAGGGGTAGGGTGGGTGGGCCTCTGCCCCCTCTCTCCCCCTCTCCCTCTCTCTTCCGTCTCT
>NW_027602871.1:0-26113 GCF_053455715.1 Rhinoraja longicauda | reverse complement strand
GTGGGTGGGTTGGGCTGAAGGGCCTGTTTCTGTTGTGATATTGCTGGGACTACTTTGTGTATCCAAGAACTACTTTCTATACTTTGTATGCCTGTGTATATAAGTGATTGGTGTGATTAGGCGGTCGGTCACTCTGGATCCAGGCGGCCTTGGAATAAACAGCCTGGAGTTAAGCTCCACCATGATAACATCTTAAACATGTGTACACGTGGTCTGTCCAGAGTCACAACAAAGGTACAACAGGTACCCACCGGACCACCAAGTACAACATGGTGGCAGCGGCTTGGTGTTTCACCTAGGGAGGGAATGAAGCATTGCTGCCTGAGCACAAAAGGTCAAAAAGAAAAAAACAAAGAAGAAAAAAAAAGCCCTGAAGGAAACAAAACAAAGGACAAGTTTCCATCTCATTATGGACGTGTGGAGTGGAGTGGAGTGGAGTGGAGTGTATCCCCACAGGCCAGTGTGAGCTGGTATAGTTACCTGCTCAGTAGTCAATGGCTCATGACGCTGCAAGCTGCTGGGGGACGTGTGTGTGTGTGTAGGGCCACGTCGGTGCGTGTAGGGCCACGTCGGTGCGCGTAGGGCCACGTGTGTGTGTGTAGGGCCACGTCGGTGCGTGTAGGGCCACGTGTGTGCGTGTAGGGCCACGTGTGTGCGTGTAGGGCCACGTGTGTGTGTGTAGGGCCACGTCGGTGCGCGTAGGGCCACGTGTGTGTGTGTAGGGCCACGTGTGTGTGTGTAGGGCCACGTGTGTGCGTGTAGGGCCACGTGTGTGCGTGTAGGGCCACGTCGGTGCGTGTAGGGCCACGTGTGTGTGTGTAGGGCCACGTGTGTGCGTGTAGGGCCACGTGTGTGCGTGTAGGGCCACGTGTGTGCGTGTAGGGCCACGTGTGTGCGTGTAGGGCCACGTGTGTGCGTGTAGGGCCACGTGTGTGCGTGTAGAGCCACGTCGCGCCCCAGCACCTGTGTAGGCCCGAGATTAGAAGCCTGCGACTGTTTCGTGGGGGAGAGACCGAGAGAGCCGACACCCACGGAGATGTGCGGTGACCAGGGGAGCCCCGGAGGAGGCCGACACCCACGGAGGGGGTCGGCGACCGGAGGGACCGACTACCCGTGGAGGCACTGCGTACTTACCCAGGCGCGTCGACCGTAGAGTCAGGACGGCCCTGGGCCCGAGGCAGGAGCACCTGTGGGCGGGGCCAGGGAGCACCTGTGGGCGGGGCCAGGGAGCACCTGTGGGCGGGGCCAGGGAGCACCTGTGGGCGGGGCCAGGGAGCACCTGTGGGCGGGGCCAGGGAGCACCTGTGGGCGGGGCCAGGGAGCACCTGTGGGCGGGGCCGGGGAGTACCTGTGGGCGGGGCCGGGGAGCACCTGTGGGCGGGGCCGGGGAGCACCTGTGGGCGGGGCCAGCGCGCACTGCAGTCCCAGCCCAGCAGTGGGAGCCCAGCAGTGGGAGCCCAGCAGTGGGAGCCCAGCAGTGGGAGCCCAGCAGTGCCAGCCCAGCAGTGGGAGCCCAGCAGTGCCAGCCCAGCAGTGCCAGCCCAGCAGTGCCAGCCCAGCAGTGCCAGCCCAGCAGTGCCAGCCCAGCAGTGGGAGCCCAGCAGTGCCAGCCCAGCAGTGGGAGCCCAGCAGTGGGAGCCCAGCAGTGCCAGCCCAGCAGTGGGAGCCCAGCAGTGCCAACCCAGCAGTGGGAGCCCAGCAGTGCCAGCCCAGCAGTGGGAGCCCAGCAGTGGGAGCCCAGCAGTGCCAACCCAGCAGTGGGAGCCCAGCAGTGCCAGCCCAGCAGTGCCAACCCAGCAGTGGGAGCCCAGCAGTGCCAGCCCAGCAGTGCCAGCCCAGCAGTGGAAGCCCAGCAGTGCCAGCCCAGCAGTGCCAACCCAGCAGTGGGAGCCCAGCAGTGCCAGCCCAGCAGTGGGAGCCCAGCAGTGGGAGCCCAGCAGTGCCAACCCAGCAGTGGGAGCCCAGCAGTGCCAGCCCAGCAGTGCCAACCCAGCAGTGGGAGCCCAGCAGTGCCAGCCCAGCAGTGCCAGCCCAGCAGTGCCAGCCCAGCAGTGCCAGCCCAGCAGTGCCAGCCCAGCAGTGCCAGCCCAGCAGTGGGAGCCCAGCAGTGCCAGCCCAGCAGTGCCAGCCCAGCAGTGGGAGCCCAGCAGTGCCAGCCCAGCAGTGCCAGCCCAGCAGTGCCAGCCCAGCAGTGGGAGCCCAGCAGTGGGAGCCCAGCAGTGCCAGCCCAGCAGTGGGAGCCCAGCAGTGCCAGCCCAGCAGTGCCAGCCCAGCAGTGGGAGCCCAGCAGTGCCAGCCCAGCAGTGCCAGCCCAGCAGTGCCAGCCCAGCAGTGCCAGCCCAGCAGTGGGAGCACAGCAGTGCCAGCCCAGCAGTGCCAGCCCAGCAGTGGGAGCCCAGCAGTGGGAGCCCAGCAGTGCCAGCCCAGCAGTGCCAGCCCAGCAGTGCCAGCCCAGCAGTGCCAGCCCAGCAGTGCCAGCCCAGCAGTGGGAGCCCAGCAGTGCCAGCCCAGCAGTGCCAGCCCAGCAGTGGGAGCCCAGCAGTGCCAGCCCAGCAGTGGGAGCCCAGCAGCGCCAACCCAGCAGTGGGAGCCCAGCAGTGCCAGCCCAGCAGTGCCAGCCCAGCAGTGGGAGCCCAGCAGTGCCAGCCCAGCAGTGGGAGCCCAGCAGTGCCAACCCAGCAGTGGGAGCCCAGCAGTGCCAGCCCAGCAGTGCCAGCCCAGCAGTGCCAACCCAGCAGTGGGAGCCCAGCAGTGCCAGCCCAGCAGTGCCAGCCCAGCAGTGCCAGCCCAGCAGTGCCAGCCCAGCAGTGCCAGCCCAGCAGTGCCAGCCCAGCAGTGCCAGCCCAGCAGTGGGAGCCCAGCAGTGCCAGCCCAGCAGTGCCAGCCCAGCAGTGGGAGCCCAGCAGTGGGAGCCCAGCAGTGCCAGCCCAGCAGTGCCAGCCCAGCAGTGCCAGCCCAGCAGTGCCAGCCCAGCAGTGGGAGCCCAGCAGTGCCAGCCCAGCAGTGCCAGCCCAGCAGTGGGAGCCCAGCAGTGCCAGCCCAGCAGTGGGAGCCCAGCAGTGCCAACCCAGCAGTGGGAGCCCAGCAGTGCCAGCCCAGCAGTGGGAGCCCAGCAGTGCCAGCCCAGCAGTGGGAGCCCAGCAGTGCCAGCCCAGCAGTGCCAGCCCAGCAGTGCCAGCCCAGCAGTGCCAGCCCAGCAGTGCCAGCCCAGCAGTGGGAGCCCAGCAGTGCCAGCCCAGCAGTGCCAGCCCAGCAGTGCCAGCCCAGCAGTGCCAGCCCAGCAGTGCCAGCCCAGCAGTGCCAGCCCAGCAGTGGGAGCCCAGCAGTGCCAGCCCAGCAGTGCCAGCCCAGCAGTGCCAACCCAGCAGTGCCAACCCAGCAGTGGGAGCCCAGCAGTGCCAGCCCAGCAGTGGGAGCCCAGCAGTGCCAGCCCAGCAGTGGGAGCCCAGCAGTGGGAGCCCAGCAGTGCCAGCCCAGCAGTGCCAGCCCAGCAGTGGGAGCCCAGCAGTGGGAGCCCAGCAGTGCCAGCCCAGCAGTGGGAGCCCAGCAGTGCCAACCCAGCAGTGGGAGCCCAGCAGTGCCAGCCCAGCAGTGGGAGCCCAGCAGTGCCAGCCCAGCAGTGCCAGCCCAGCAGTGGGAGCCCAGCAGTGCCAGCCCAGCAGTGCCAGCCCAGCAGTGGGAGCCCAGCAGTGCCAGCCCAGCAGTGCCAGCCCAGCAGTGCCAGCCCAGCAGTGCCAGCCCAGCAGTGGGAGCCCAGCAGTGAGAGCCCAGCAGTGCCAGCCCAGCAGTGCCAGCCCAGCAGTGAGAGCCCAGCAGTGAGAGCCCAGCAGTGGGAGCCCAGCAGTGCCAGCCCAGCAGTGGGAGCCCAGCAGTGCCAGCCCAGCAGTGAGAGCCCAGCAGTGAGAGCCCAGCAGTGGGAGCCCAGCAGTGCCAGCCCAGCAGTGGGAGGCCAGCAGTGGGAGCCCAGCAGTGGGAGCCCAGCAGTGCCAGCCCAGCAGTGCCAGCCCAGCAGTGCCAGCCCAGCAGTGCCAGCCCAGCAGTGGGAGCCCAGCAGTGGGAGCCCAGCAGTGGGAGCCCAGCAGTGCCAGCCCAGCAGTGGGAGCCCAGCAGTGGGAGCCCAGCAGTGGGAGCCCAGCAGTGCCAGCCCAGCAGTGGGAGCCCAGCAGTGGGAGCCCAGCAGTGGGAGCCCAGCAGTGCCAGCCCAGCAGTGGGAGCCCAGCAGTGGGAGCCCAGCAGTGGGAGCCCAGCAGTGGGAGCCCAGCAGTGGGAGCCCAGCAGTGCCAACACAGCAGTGCCAGCCCAGCAGTGGGAGCCCAGCAGTGGGAGCCCAGCAGTGGGAGCCCAGCAGTGCCAGCCCAGCAGTGGGAGCCCACCAGTGCCAGCCCAGCAGTGCCAGCCCAGCAGTGCCAGCACAGCAGTGCCAGCCCAGCAGTGCCAGCCCAGCAGTGCCAGCCCAGCAGTGCCAGCCCAGCAGTGCCAGCCCAGCAGTGCCAGCCCTGCAGTGGGAGCCCAGCAGTGGGAGCCCAGCAGTGCCAGCCCAGCAGTGCCAGCCCAGCAGTGCCAGCCCAGCAGTGCCAGCCCAGCAGTGGGAGCCCAGCAGTGCCAGCCCAGCAGTGCCAGCCCAGCAGTGGGAGCCCAGCAGTGCCAGCCCAGCAGTGGGAGCCCAGCAGTGCCAACCCAGCAGTGGGAGCCCAGCAGTGCCAGCCCAGCAGTGGGAGCCCAGCAGTGCCAGCCCAGCAGTGGGAGCCCAGCAGTGCCAGCCCAGCAGTGCCAGCCCAGCAGTGCCAGCCCAGCAGTGGGAGCCCAGCAGTGCCAGCCCAGCAGTGGGAGCCCAGCAGTGGGAGCCCAGCAGTGGGAGCCCAGCAGTGGGAGCCCAGCAGTGCCAGCCCAGCAGTGCCAGCCCAGCAGTGCCAGCCCAGCAGTGCCAGCCCAGCAGTGCCAGCCCAGCAGTGCCAGCCCAGCAGTGGGAGCCCAGCAGTGCCAGCCCAGCAGTGGGAGCCCAGCAGTGCCAGCCCAGCAGTGGGAGCCCAGCAGTGGGAGCCCAGCATTGGGAGCCCAGCAGTGGGAGCCCAGCAGTGCCAACCCAGCAGTGCCAGCCCAGCAGTGGGAGCCCAGCAGTGGGAGCCCAGCAGTGGGAGCCCAGCAGTGCCAGCCCAGCAGTGGGAGCCCAGCAGTGCCAGCCCAGCAGTGCCAGCCCAGCAGTGCCAGCCCAGCAGTGCCAGCCCAGCAGTGCCAGCCCAGCAGTGCCAGCCCAGCAGTGCCAGCCCAGCAGTGGGAGCCCAGCAGTGCCAGCCCAGCAGTGCCAGCCCAGCAGTGCCAGCCCAGCAGTGGGAGCCCAGCAGTGGGAGCCTAGCAGTGCCAGCCCAGCAGTGCCAGCCCAGCAGTGCCAGCCCAGCAGTGCCAGCCCAGCAGTGGGAGCCCAGCAGTGCCAGCCCAGCAGTGCCAGCCCAGCAGTGGGAGCCCAGCAGTGCCAGCCCAGCAGTGGGAGCCCAGCAGTGCCAACCCAGCAGTGGGAGCCCAGCAGTGCCAGCCCAGCAGTGGGAGCCCAGCAGTGCTAGCCCAGCAGTGGGAGCCCAGCAGTGCCAGCCCAGCAGTGCCAGCCCAGCAGTGCCAGCCCAGCAGTGCCAGCCCAGCAGTGCCAGCCCAGCAGTGCCAGCCCAGCAGTGCCAGCCCAGCAGTGGGAGCCCAGCAGTGCCAGCCCAGCAGTGCCAGCCCAGCAGTGCCAGCCCAGCAGTGGGAGCCCAGCAGTGGGAGCCCAGCAGTGCCAGCCCAGCAGTGCCAGCCCAGCAGTGCCAGCCCAGCAGTGGGAGCCCAGCAGTGCCAGCCCAGCAGTGCCAGCCCAGCAGTGGGAGCCCAGCAGTGCCAACCCAGCAGTGGGAGCCCAGCAGTGCCAGCCCAGCAGTGGGAGCCCAGCAGTGCCAGCCCAGCAGTGGGAGCCCAGCAGTGCCAGCCCAGCAGTGCCAGCCCAGCAGTGCCAGCCCAGCAGTGCCAGCCCAGCAGTGCCAGCCCAGCAGTGGGAGCCCAGCAGTGCCAGCCCAGCAGTGCCAGCCCAGCAGTGCCAGCCCAGCAGTGCCAGCCCAGCAGTGCCAGCCCAGCAGTGCCAGCCCAGCAGTGGGAGCCCAGCAGTGGGAGCCCAGCAGTGGGAGCCCAGCAGTGCCAGCCCAGCAGTGGGAGCCCAGCAGTGCCAGCCCAGCAGTGCCAGCCCAGCAGTGCCAGCCCAGCAGTGCCAGCCCAGCAGTGCCAGCCCAGCAGTGGGAGCCCAGCAGTGCCAGCCCAGCAGTGGGAGCCCAGCAGTGCCAGCCCAGCAGTGCCAGCCCAGCAGTGGGAGCCCAGCAGTGCCAGCCCAGCAGTGGGAGCCCAGCAGTGCCAGCCCAGCAGTGCCAGCCCAGCAGTGCCAGCCCAGCAGTGCCAGCCCAGCAGTGGGAGCCCGGCAGTGCCAGCCCAGCAGTGGGAGCCCAGCAGTGGGAGCCCAGCAGTGCCAGCCCAGCAGTGGGAGCCCAGCTGTGCCAACCCAGCAGTGGGAGCCCAGCAGTGCCAGCCCAGCAGTGGGAGCCCAGCAGTGGGAGCCCAGCAGTGCCAACCCAGCAGTGGGAGCCCAGCAGTGCCAGCCTAGCAGTGCCAACCCAGCAGTGGGAGCCCAGCAGTGCCAGCCCAGCAGTGCCAGCCCAGCAGTGGGAGCCCAGCAGTGGGAGCCCAGCAGTGCCAACCCAGCAGTGGGAGCCCAGAAGTGCCAGCCCAGCAGTGCCAACCCAGCAGTGGGAGCCCAGCAGTGCCAGCCCAGCAGTGCCAGCCCAGCAGTGGGAGCCCAGCAGTGCCAGCCCAGCAGTGCCAGCCCAGCAGTGCCAGCCCAGCAGTGCCAGCCCAGCAGTGCCAGCCCAGCAGTGCCAGCCCAGCAGTGGGAGCCCAGCAGTGCCAGCCCAGCAGTGCCAGCCCAGCAGTGCCAGCCCAGCAGTGCCAGCCCAGCAGTGGGAGCCCAGCAGTGCCAGCCCAGCAGTGCCAGCCCAGCAGTGGGAGCCCAGCAGTGGGAGCCCAGCAGTGCCAGCCCAGCAGTGCCAGCCCAGCAGTGCCAGCCCAGCAGTGCCAGCCCAGCAGTGCCAGCCCAGCAGTGGGAGCCCAGCAGTGCCAGCCCAGCAGTGCCAGCCCAGCAGTGGGAGCCCAGCAGTGCCAGCCCAGCAGTGGGAGCCCAGCAGTGCCAACCCAGCAGTGGGAGCCCAGCAGTGCCAGCCCAGCAGTGCCAGCCCAGCAGTGGGAGCCCAGCAGTGCCAGCCCAGCAGTGGGAGCCCAGCAGTGCCAACCCAGCAGTGGGAGCCCAGCAGTGCCAGCCCAGCAGTGCCAGCCCAGCAGTGCCAACCCAGCAGTGGGAGCCCAGCAGTGCCAGCCCAGCAGTGCCAGCCCAGCAGTGCCAGCCCAGCAGTGCCAGCCCAGCAGTGCCAGCCCAGCAGTGCCAGCCCAGCAGTGCCAGCCCAGCAGTGGGAGCCCAGCAGTGCCAGCCCAGCAGTGCCAGCCCAGCAGTGGGAGCCCAGCAGTGGGAGCCCAGCAGTGCCAGCCCAGCAGTGCCAGCCCAGCAGTGCCAGCCCAGCAGTGCCAGCCCAGCAGTGGGAGCCCAGCAGTGCCAGCCCAGCAGTGCCAGCCCAGCAGTGGGAGCCCAGCAGTGCCAGCCCAGCAGTGGGAGCCCAGCAGTGCCAACCCAGCAGTGGGAGCCCAGCAGTGCCAGCCCAGCAGTGGGAGCCCAGCAGTGCCAGCCCAGCAGTGGGAGCCCAGCAGTGCCAGCCCAGCAGTGCCAGCCCAGCAGTGCCAGCCCAGCAGTGCCAGCCCAGCAGTGCCAGCCCAGCAGTGGGAGCCCAGCAGTGCCAGCCCAGCAGTGCCAGCCCAGCAGTGCCAGCCCAGCAGTGCCAGCCCAGCAGTGCCAGCCCAGCAGTGCCAGCCCAGCAGTGGGAGCCCAGCAGTGCCAGCCCAGCAGTGCCAGCCCAGCAGTGCCAACCCAGCAGTGCCAACCCAGCAGTGGGAGCCCAGCAGTGCCAGCCCAGCAGTGGGAGCCCAGCAGTGCCAGCCCAGCAGTGGGAGCCCAGCAGTGGGAGCCCAGCAGTGCCAGCCCAGCAGTGCCAGCCCAGCAGTGGGAGCCCAGCAGTGGGAGCCCAGCAGTGCCAGCCCAGCAGTGGGAGCCCAGCAGTGCCAACCCAGCAGTGGGAGCCCAGCAGTGCCAGCCCAGCAGTGTGAGCCCAGCAGTGCCAGCCCAGCAGTGCCAGCCCAGCAGTGGGAGCCCAGCAGTGCCAGCCCAGCAGTGCCAGCCCAGCAGTGGGAGCCCAGCAGTGCCAGCCCAGCAGTGCCAGCCCAGCAGTGCCAGCCCAGCAGTGCCAGCCCAGCAGTGGGAGCCCAGCAGTGAGAGCCCAGCAGTGCCAGCCCAGCAGTGCCAGCCCAGCAGTGAGAGCCCAGCAGTGAGAGCCCAGCAGTGGGAGCCCAGCAGTGCCAGCCCAGCAGTGGGAGCCCAGCAGTGCCAGCCCAGCAGTGAGAGCCCAGCAGTGAGAGCCCAGCAGTGGGAGCCCAGCAGTGCCAGCCCAGCAGTGGGAGGCCAGCAGTGGGAGCCCAGCAGTGGGAGCCCAGCAGTGCCAGCCCAGCAGTGCCAGCCCAGCAGTGCCAGCCCAGCAGTGGGAGCCCAGCAGTGGGAGCCCAGCAGTGGGAGCCCAGCAGTGCCAGCCCAGCAGTGGGGGCCCAGCAGTGGGAGCCCAGCAGTGGGAGCCCAGCAGTGCCAGCCCAGCAGTGGGAGCCCAGCAGTGGGAGCCCAGCAGTGGGAGCCCAGCAGTGCCAGCCCAGCAGTGGGAGCCCAGCAGTGGGAGCCCAGCAGTGGGAGCCCAGCAGTGGGAGCCCAGCAGTGCCAACCCAGCAGTGCCAGCCCAGCAGTGGGAGCCCAGCAGTGGGAGCCCAGCAGTGGGAGCCCAGCAGTGCCAGCCCAGCAGTGGGAGCCCAGCAGTGCCAGCCCAGCAGTGCCAGCCCAGCAGTGCCAGCCCAGCAGTGCCAGCCCAGCAGTGCCAGCCCAGCAGTGCCAGCCCAGCAGTGCCAGCCCAGCAGTGGGAGCGCAGCAGTGCCAGCCCAGCAGTGCCAGCCCAGCAGTGGGAGCCCAGCAGTGGGAGCCCAGCAGTGCCAGCCCAGCAGTGCCAGCCCAGCAGTGCCAGCCCAGCAGTGCCAGCCCAGCAGTGGGAGCCCAGCAGTGCCAGCCCAGCAGTGCCAGCCCAGCAGTGGGAGCCCAGCAGTGCCAGCCCAGCAGTGGGAGCCCAGCAGTGCCAACCCAGCAGTGGGAGCCCAGCAGTGCCAGCCCAGCAGTGGGAGCCCAGCAGTGCCAGCCCAGCAGTGCCAGCCCAGCAGTGCCAGCCCAGCAGTGGGAGCCCAGCAGTGCCAGCCCAGCAGTGCCAGCCCAGCAGTGGGAGCCCAGCAGTGGGAGCCCAGCAGTGCCAGCCCAGCAGTGGGAGTCCAGCAGTGGGAGCCCAGCAGTGGGAGCCCAGCAGTGGGAGCCCAGCAGTGGGAGCCCAGCAGTGCCAACACAGCAGTGCCAGCCCAGCAGTGGGAGCCCAGCAGTGGGAGCCCAGCAGTGGGAGCCCAGCAGTGCCAGCCCAGCAGTGGGAGCCCACCAGTGCCAGCCCAGCAGTGCCAGCCCAGCAGTGCCAGCACAGCAGTGCCAGCCCAGCAGTGCCAGCCCAGCAGTGCCAGCCCAGCAGTGCCAGCCCAGCAGTGCCAGCCCAGCAGTGCCAGCCCTGCAGTGGGAGCCCAGCAGTGGGAGCCCAGCAGTGCCAGCCCAGCAGTGCCAGCCCAGCAGTGCCAGCCCAGCAGTGCCAGCCCAGCAGTGGGAGCCCAGCAGTGCCAGCCCAGCAGTGCCATCCCAGCAGTGGGAGCCCAGCAGTGCCAGCCCAGCAGTGGGAGCCCAGCAGTGCCAACCCAGCAGTGGGAGCCCAGCAGTGCCAGCCCACCAGTGGGAGCCCAGCAGTGCCAGCCCAGCAGTGGGAGCCCAGCAGTGCCAGCCCAGCAGTGCCAGCCCAGCAGTGCCAGCCCAGCAGTGGGAGCCCAGCAGTGCCAGCCCAGCAGTGGGAGCCCAGCAGTGGGAGCCCAGCAGTGGGAGACCAGCAGTGGGACCCCAGCAGTGCCAGCCCAGCAGTGCCAGCCCAGCAGTGCCAGCCCAGCAGTGCCAGCCCAGCAGTGCCAGCCCAGCAGTGCCAGCCCAGCAGTGGGAGCCCAGCAGTGCCAGCCCAGCAGTGGGAGCCCAGCAGTGCCAGCCCAGCAGTGGGAGCCCAGCAGTGGGAGCCCAGCAGTGGGAGCCCAGCATTGGGAGCCCAGCAGTGGGAGCCCAGCAGTGCCAACCCAGCAGTGCCAGCCCAGCAGTGGGAGCCCAGCAGTGGGAGCCCAGCAGTGGGAGCCCAGCAGTGCCAGCCCAGCAGTGGGAGCCCAGCAGTGCCAGCCCAGCAGTGCCAGCCCAGCAGTGCCAGCCCAGCAGTGCCAGCCCAGCAGTGCCAGCCCAGCAGTGCCAGCCCAGCAGTGCCAGCCCAGCAGTGGGAGCCCAGCAGTGCCAGCCCAGCAGTGCCAGCCCAGCAGTGCCAGCCCAGCAGTGGGAGCCCAGCAGTGGGAGCCTAGCAGTGCCAGCCCAGCAGTGCCAGCCCAGCAGTGCCAGCCCAGCAGTGCCAGCCCAGCAGTGGGAGCCCAGCAGTGCCAGCCCAGCAGTGCCAGCCCAGCAGTGGGAGCCCAGCAGTGCCAGCCCAGCAGTGGGAGCCCAGCAGTGCCAACCCAGCAGTGGGAGCCCAGCAGTGCCAGCCCAGCAGTGGGAGCCCAGCAGTGCTAGCCCAGCAGTGGGAGCCCAGCAGTGCCAGCCCAGCAGTGCCAGCCCAGCAGTGCCAGCCCAGCAGTGCCAGCCCAGCAGTGCCAGCCCAGCAGTGCCAGCCCAGCAGTGCCAGCCCAGCAGTGGGAGCCCAGCAGTGCCAGCCCAGCAGTGCCAGCCCAGCAGTGCCAGCCCAGCAGTGGGAGCCCAGCAGTGGGAGCCCAGCAGTGCCAGCCCAGCAGTGCCAGCCCAGCAGTGCCAGCCCAGCAGTGGGAGCCCAGCAGTGCCAGCCCAGCAGTGCCAGCCCAGCAGTGGGAGCCCAGCAGTGCCAACCCAGCAGTGGGAGCCCAGCAGTGCCAGCCCAGCAGTGGGAGCCCAGCAGTGCCAGCCCAGCAGTGGGAGCCCAGCAGTGCCAGCCCAGCAGTGCCAGCCCAGCAGTGCCAGCCCAGCAGTGCCAGCCCAGCAGTGCCAGCCCAGCAGTGGGAGCCCAGCAGTGCCAGCCCAGCAGTGCCAGCCCAGCAGTGCCAGCCCAGCAGTGCCAGCCCAGCAGTGCCAGCCCAGCAGTGCCAGCCCAGCAGTGGGAGCCCAGCAGTGGGAGCCCAGCAGTGGGAGCCCAGCAGTGCCAGCCCAGCAGTGGGAGCCCAGCAGTGCCAGCCCAGCAGTGCCAGCCCAGCAGTGCCAGCCCAGCAGTGCCAGCCCAGCAGTGCCAGCCCAGCAGTGGGAGCCCAGCAGTGCCAGCCCAGCAGTGGGAGCCCAGCAGTGCCAGCCCAGCAGTGCCAGCCCAGCAGTGGGAGCCCAGCAGTGCCAGCCCAGCAGTGGGAGCCCAGCAGTGCCAGCCCAGCAGTGCCAGCCCAGCAGTGCCAGCCCAGCAGTGCCAGCCCAGCAGTGGGAGCCCGGCAGTGCCAGCCCAGCAGTGGGAGCCCAGCAGTGGGAGCCCAGCAGTGCCAGCCCAGCAGTGGGAGCCCAGCTGTGCCAACCCAGCAGTGGGAGCCCAGCAGTGCCAGCCCAGCAGTGGGAGCCCAGCAGTGGGAGCCCAGCAGTGCCAACCCAGCAGTGGGAGCCCAGCAGTGCCAGCCCAGCAGTGCCAACCCAGCAGTGGGAGCCCAGCAGTGCCAGCCCAGCAGTGGGAGCCCAGCAGTGGGAGCCCAGCAGTGCCAACCCAGCAGTGGGAGCCCAGAAGTGCCAGCCCAGCAGTGCCAACCCAGCAGTGGGAGCCCAGCAGTGCCAGCCCAGCAGTGCCAGCCCAGCAGTGGGAGCCCAGCAGTGCCAGCCCAGCAGTGCCAGCCCAGCAGTGCCAGCCCAGCAGTGCCAGCCCAGCAGTGCCAGCCCAGCAGTGCCAGCCCAGCAGTGGGAGCCCAGCAGTGCCAGCCCAGCAGTGCCAGCCCAGCAGTGCCAGCCCAGCAGTGCCAGCCCAGCAGTGGGAGCCCAGCAGTGCCAGCCCAGCAGTGCCAGCCCAGCAGTGGGAGCCCAGCAGTGGGAGCCCAGCAGTGCCAGCCCAGCAGTGCCAGCCCAGCAGTGCCAGCCCAGCAGTGCCAGCCCAGCAGTGCCAGCCCAGCAGTGGGAGCCCAGCAGTGCCAGCCCAGCAGTGCCAGCCCAGCAGTGGGAGCCCAGCAGTGCCAGCCCAGCAGTGGGAGCCCAGCAGTGCCAACCCAGCAGTGGGAGCCCAGCAGTGCCAGCCCAGCAGTGCCAGCCCAGCAGTGGGAGCCCAGCAGTGCCAGCCCAGCAGTGGGAGCCCAGCAGTGCCAACCCAGCAGTGGGAGCCCAGCAGTGCCAGCCCAGCAGTGCCAGCCCAGCAGTGCCAACCCAGCAGTGGGAGCCCAGCAGTGCCAGCCCAGCAGTGCCAGCCCAGCAGTGCCAGCCCAGCAGTGCCAGCCCAGCAGTGCCAGCCCAGCAGTGCCAGCCCAGCAGTGCCAGCCCAGCAGTGGGAGCCCAGCAGTGCCAGCCCAGCAGTGCCAGCCCAGCAGTGGGAGCCCAGCAGTGGGAGCCCAGCAGTGCCAGCCCAGCAGTGCCAGCCCAGCAGTGCCAGCCCAGCAGTGCCAGCCCAGCAGTGGGAGCCCAGCAGTGCCAGCCCAGCAGTGCCAGCCCAGCAGTGGGAGCCCAGCAGTGCCAGCCCAGCAGTGGGAGCCCAGCAGTGCCAACCCAGCAGTGGGAGCCCAGCAGTGCCAGCCCAGCAGTGGGAGCCCAGCAGTGCCAGCCCAGCAGTGGGAGCCCAGCAGTGCCAGCCCAGCAGTGCCAGCCCAGCAGTGCCAGCCCAGCAGTGCCAGCCCAGCAGTGCCAGCCCAGCAGTGGGAGCCCAGCAGTGCCAGCCCAGCAGTGCCAGCCCAGCAGTGCCAGCCCAGCAGTGCCAGCCCAGCAGTGCCAGCCCAGCAGTGCCAGCCCAGCAGTGGGAGCCCAGCAGTGCCAGCCCAGCAGTGCCAGCCCAGCAGTGCCAACCCAGCAGTGCCAACCCAGCAGTGGGAGCCCAGCAGTGCCAGCCCAGCAGTGGGAGCCCAGCAGTGCCAGCCCAGCAGTGGGAGCCCAGCAGTGGGAGCCCAGCAGTGCCAGCCCAGCAGTGCCAGCCCAGCAGTGGGAGCCCAGCAGTGGGAGCCCAGCAGTGCCAGCCCAGCAGTGGGAGCCCAGCAGTGCCAACCCAGCAGTGGGAGCCCAGCAGTGCCAGCCCAGCAGTGTGAGCCCAGCAGTGCCAGCCCAGCAGTGCCAGCCCAGCAGTGGGAGCCCAGCAGTGCCAGCCCAGCAGTGCCAGCCCAGCAGTGGGAGCCCAGCAGTGCCAGCCCAGCAGTGCCAGCCCAGCAGTGCCAGCCCAGCAGTGCCAGCCCAGCAGTGGGAGCCCAGCAGTGAGAGCCCAGCAGTGCCAGCCCAGCAGTGCCAGCCCAGCAGTGAGAGCCCAGCAGTGAGAGCCCAGCAGTGGGAGCCCAGCAGTGCCAGCCCAGCAGTGGGAGCCCAGCAGTGCCAGCCCAGCAGTGAGAGCCCAGCAGTGAGAGCCCAGCAGTGGGAGCCCAGCAGTGCCAGCCCAGCAGTGGGAGGCCAGCAGTGGGAGCCCAGCAGTGGGAGCCCAGCAGTGCCAGCCCAGCAGTGCCAGCCCAGCAGTGCCAGCCCAGCAGTGGGAGCCCAGCAGTGGGAGCCCAGCAGTGGGAGCCCAGCAGTGCCAGCCCAGCAGTGGGAGCCCAGCAGTGGGAGCCCAGCAGTGGGAGCCCAGCAGTGCCAGCCCAGCAGTGGGAGCCCAGCAGTGGGAGCCCAGCAGTGGGAGCCCAGCAGTGCCAGCCCAGCAGTGGGAGCCCAGCAGTGGGAGTCCAGCAGTGGGAGCCCAGCAGTGGGAGCCCAGCAGTGCCAACCCAGCAGTGCCAGCCCAGCAGTGGGAGCCCAGCAGTGGGAGCCCAGCAGTGGGAGCCCAGCAGTGCCAGCCCAGCAGTGGGAGCCCAGCAGTGCCAGCCCAGCAGTGCCAGCCCAGCAGTGCCAGCCCAGCAGTGCCAGCCCAGCAGTGCCAGCCCAGCAGTGCCAGCCCAGCAGTGCCAGCCCAGCAGTGGGAGCGCAGCAGTGCCAGCCCAGCAGTGCCAGCCCAGCAGTGGGAGCCCAGCAGTGGGAGCCCAGCAGTGCCAGCCCAGCAGTGCCAGCCCAGCAGTGCCAGCCCAGCAGTGCCAGCCCAGCAGTGGGAGCCCAGCAGTGCCAGCCCAGCAGTGCCAGCCCAGCAGTGGGAGCCCAGCAGTGCCAGCCCAGCAGTGGGAGCCCAGCAGTGCCAACCCAGCAGTGGGAGCCCAGCAGTGCCAGCCCAGCAGTGGGAGCCCAGCAGTGCCAGCCCAGCAGTGGGAGCCCAGCAGTGCCAGCCCAGCAGTGCCAGCCCAGCAGTGCCAGCCCAGCAGTGCCAGCCCAGCAGTGCCAGCCCAGCAGTGGGAGCCCAGCAGTGCCAGCCCAGCAGTGCCAGCCCAGCAGTGCCAGCCCAGCAGTGCCAGCCCAGCAGTGCCAGCCCAGCAGTGGGAGCCCAGCAGTGGGAGCCCAGCAGTGGGAGCCCAGCAGTGCCAGCCCAGCAGTGGGAGCCCAGCAGTGCCAGCCCAGCAGTGCCAGCCCAGCAGTGCCAGCCCAGCAGTGCCAGCCCAGCAGTGGGAGCCCAGCAGTGCCAGCCCAGCAGTGCCAGCCCAGCAGTGGGAGCCCAGCAATGGGAGCCCAGCAGTGCCAGCCCAGCAGTGCCAGCGCAGCAGTGCCAGCCCAGCAGTGCCAGCCCAGCAGTGCCAGCCCAGCAGTGGGAGCCCAGCAGTGCCAGCCCAGCAGTGCCAGCCCAGCAGTGGGAGCCCAGCAGTGCCAGCCCAGCAGTGGGAGCCCAGCAGTGCCAACCCAGCAGTGGGAGCCCAGCAGTGCCAGCCCAGCAGTGCCAGCCCAGCAGTGGGAGCCCAGCAGTGCCAGCCCAGCAGTGGGAGCCCAGCAGTGCCAACCCAGCAGTGGGAGCCCAGCAGTGCCAGCCCAGCAGTGCCAGCCCAGCAGTGCCAACCCAGCAGTGGGAGCCCAGCAGTGCCAGCCCAGCAGTGCCAGCCCAGCAGTGCCAGCCCAGCAGTGCCAGCCCAGCAGTGCCAGCCCAGCAGTGGGAGCCCAGCAGTGCCAGCCCAGCAGTGCCAGCCCAGCAGTGGGAGCCCAGCAGTGGGAGCCCAGCAGTGCCAGCCCAGCAGTGCCAGCCCAGCAGTGCCAGCCCAGCAGTGCCAGCCCAGCAGTGGGAGCCCAGCAGTGCCAGCCCAGCAGTGCCAGCCCAGCAGTGGGAGCCCAGCAGTGCCAGCCCAGCAGTGGGAGCCCAGCAGTGCCAACCCAGCAGTGGGAGCCCAGCAGTGCCAGCCCAGCAGTGGGAGCCCAGCAGTGCCAGCCCAGCAGTGGGAGCCCAGCAGTGCCAGCCCAGCAGTGCCAGCCCAGCAGTGCCAGCCCAGCAGTGCCAGCCCAGCAGTGCCAGCCCAGCAGTGGGAGCCCAGCAGTGCCAGCCCAGCAGTGCCAGCCCAGCAGTGCCAGCCCAGCAGTGCCAGCCCAGCAGTGCCAGCCCAGCAGTGCCAGCCCAGCAGTGGGAGCCCAGCAGTGCCAGCCCAGCAGTGCCAGCCCAGCAGTGCCAACCCAGCAGTGCCAACCCAGCAGTGGGAGCCCAGCAGTGCCAGCCCAGCAGTGGGAGCCCAGCAGTGCCAGCCCAGCAGTGGGAGCCCAGCAGTGGGAGCCCAGCAGTGCCAGCCCAGCAGTGCCAGCCCAGCAGTGGGAGCCCAGCAGTGGGAGCCCAGCAGTGCCAGCCCAGCAGTGGGAGCCCAGCAGTGCCAACCCAGCAGTGGGAGCCCAGCAGTGCCAGCCCAGCAGTGTGAGCCCAGCAGTGCCAGCCCAGCAGTGCCAGCCCAGCAGTGGGAGCCCAGCAGTGCCAGCCCAGCAGTGCCAGCCCAGCAGTGGGAGCCCAGCAGTGCCAGCCCAGCAGTGGGAGCCCAGCAGTGCCAACCCAGCAGTGGGAGCCCAGCAGTGCCAGCCCAGCAGTGCCAGCCCAGCAGTGGGAGCCCAGCAGTGCCAGCCCAGCAGTGGGAGCCCAGCAGTGCCAACCCAGCAGTGGGAGCCCAGCAGTGCCAGCCCAGCAGTGCCAGCCCAGCAGTGCCAACCCAGCAGTGGGAGCCCAGCAGTGCCAGCCCAGCAGTGCCAGCCCAGCAGTGCCAGCCCAGCAGTGCCAGCCCAGCAGTGCCAGCCCAGCAGTGGGAGCCCAGCAGTGCCAGCCCAGCAGTGCCAGCCCAGCAGTGGGAGCCCAGCAGTGGGAGCCCAGCAGTGCCAGCCCAGCAGTGCCAGCCCAGCAGTGCCAGCCCAGCAGTGCCAGCCCAGCAGTGGGAGCCCAGCAGTGCCAGCCCAGCAGTGCCAGCCCAGCAGTGGGAGCCCAGCAGTGCCAGCCCAGCAGTGGGAGCCCAGCAGTGCCAACCCAGCAGTGGGAGCCCAGCAGTGCCAGCCCAGCAGTGGGAGCCCAGCAGTGCCAGCCCAGCAGTGGGAGCCCAGCAGTGCCAGCCCAGCAGTGCCAGCCCAGCAGTGCCAGCCCAGCAGTGCCAGCCCAGCAGTGCCAGCCCAGCAGTGGGAGCCCAGCAGTGCCAGCCCAGCAGTGCCAGCCCAGCAGTGCCAGCCCAGCAGTGCCAGCCCAGCAGTGCCAGCCCAGCAGTGCCAGCCCAGCAGTGGGAGCCCAGCAGTGCCAGCCCAGCAGTGCCAGCCCAGCAGTGCCAACCCAGCAGTGCCAACCCAGCAGTGGGAGCCCAGCAGTGCCAGCCCAGCAGTGGGAGCCCAGCAGTGCCAGCCCAGCAGTGGGAGCCCAGCAGTGGGAGCCCAGCAGTGCCAGCCCAGCAGTGCCAGCCCAGCAGTGGGAGCCCAGCAGTGGGAGCCCAGCAGTGCCAGCCCAGCAGTGGGAGCCCAGCAGTGCCAACCCAGCAGTGGGAGCCCAGCAGTGCCAGCCCAGCAGTGTGAGCCCAGCAGTGCCAGCCCAGCAGTGCCAGCCCAGCAGTGGGAGCCCAGCAGTGCCAGCCCAGCAGTGCCAGCCCAGCAGTGGGAGCCCAGCAGTGCCAGCCCAGCAGTGCCAGCCCAGCAGTGCCAGCCCAGCAGTGCCAGCCCAGCAGTGGGAGCCCAGCAGTGAGAGCCCAGCAGTGCCAGCCCAGCAGTGAGAGCCCAGCAGTGAGAGCCCAGCAGTGGGAGCCCAGCAGTGCCAGCCCAGCAGTGGGAGCCCAGCAGTGCCAGCCCAGCAGTGAGAGCCCAGCAGTGAGAGCCCAGCAGTGGGAGCCCAGCAGTGCCAGCCCAGCAGTGGGAGGCCAGCAGTGGGAGCCCAGCAGTGGGAGCCCAGCAGTGCCAGCCCAGCAGTGCCAGCCCAGCAGTGCCAGCCCAGCAGTGGGAGCCCAGCAGTGGGAGCCCAGCAGTGGGAGCCCAGCAGTGCCAGCCCAGCAGTGGGAGCCCAGCAGTGGGAGCCCAGCAGTGGGAGCCCAGCAGTGCCAGCCCAGCAGTGGGAGCCCAGCAGTGGGAGCCCAGCAGTGGGAGCCCAGCAGTGCCAGCCCAGCAGTGGGAGCCCAGCAGTGGGAGCCCAGCAGTGGGAGCCCAGCAGTGGGAGCCCAGCAGTGCCAACCCAGCAGTGCCAGCCCAGCAGTGGGAGCCCAGTAGTGGGAGCCCAGCAGTGGGAGCCCAGCAGTGCCAGCCCAGCAGTGGGAGCCCAGCAGTGCCAGCCCAGCAGTGCCAGCCCAGCAGTGCCAGCCCAGCAGTGCCAGCCCAGCAGTGCCAGCCCAGCAGTGCCAGCCCAGCAGTGCCAGCCCAGCAGTGCCAGCCCAGCAGTGCCAGCCCAGCAGTGGGAGCGCAGCAGTGCCAGCCCAGCAGTGCCAGCCCAGCAGTGGGAGCCCAGCAGTGGGAGCCCAGCAGTGCCAGCCCAGCAGTGCCAGCCCAGCAGTGCCAGCCCAGCAGTGCCAGCCCAGCAGTGGGAGCCCAGCAGTGCCAGCCCAGCAGTGCCAGCCCAGCAGTGGGAGCCCAGCAGTGCCAGCCCAGCAGTGGGAGCCCAGCAGTGCCAACCCAGCAGTGGGAGCCCAGCAGTGCCAGCCCAGCAGTGGGAGCCCAGCAGTGCCAGCCCAGCAGTGGGAGCCCAGCAGTGCCAGCCCAGCAGTGCCAGCCCAGCAGTGCCAGCCCAGCAGTGCCAGCCCAGCAGTGCCAGCCCAGCAGTGGGAGCCCAGCAGTGCCAGCCCAGCAGTGCCAGCCCAGCAGTGCCAGCCCAGCAGTGCCAGCCCAGCAGTGCCAGCCCAGCAGTGCCAGCCCAGCAGTGGGAGCCCAGCAGTGGGAGCCCAGCAGTGGGAGCCCAGCAGTGCCAGCCCAGCAGTGGGAGCCCAGCAGTGCCAGCCCAACAGTGCCAGCCCAGCAGTGCCAGCCCAGCAGTGCCAGCCCAGCAGTGCCAGCCCAGCAGTGGGAGCCCAGCAGTGGGAGCCCAGCAGTGCCAGCCCAGCAGTGGGAGCCCAGCAGTGCCAGCCCAGCAGTGCCAGCCCAGCAGTGGGAGCCCAGCAGTGCCAGCCCAGCAGTGGGAGCCCAGCAGTGCCAGCCCAGCAGTGCCAGCCCAGCAGTGCCAGCCCAGCAGTGCCAGCCCAGCAGTGGGAGCCCAGCAGTGCCAGCCCAGCAGTGGGAGCCCAGCAGTGGAGCCCAGCAGTGCCAGCCCAGCAGTGCCAGCCCAGCAGTGGGAGCCCAGCAGTGCCAACCCAGCAGTGGGAGCCCAGCAGTGCCAGCCCAGCAGTGGGAGCCCAGCAATGGGAGCCCAGCAGTGCCAACCCAGCAGTGGGAGCCCAGCAGTGCCAGCCCAGCAGTGCCAACCCAGCAGTGGGAGCCCAGCAGTGCCAGCCCAGCAGTGCCAGCCCAGCAGTGGGAGCCCAGCAGTGCCAGCCCAGCAGTGCCAACCCAGCAGTGGGAGCCCAGCAGTGCCAGCCCAGCAGTGGGAGCCCAGCAGTGGGAGCCCAGCAGTGCCAACCCAGCAGTGGGAGCCCAGCAGTGCCAGCCCAGCAGTGCCAACCCAGCAGTGGGAGCCCAGCAGTGCCAGCCCAGCAGTGGGAGCGCAGCAGTGCCAGCCCAGCAGTGCCAGCCCAGCAGTGGGAGCCCAGCAGTGGGAGCCCAGCAGTGCCAGCCCAGCAGTGCCAGCCCAGCAGTGCCAGCCCAGCAGTGCCAGCCCAGCAGTGGGAGCCCAGCAGTGCCAGCCCAGCAGTGCCAGCCCAGCAGTGGGAGCCCAGCAGTGCCAGCCCAGCAGTGGGAGCCCAGCAGTGCCAACCCAGCAGTGGGAGCCCAGCAGTGCCAGCCCAGCAGTGGGAGCCCAGCAGTGCCAGCCCAGCAGTGGGAGCCCAGCAGTGCCAGCCCAGCAGTGCCAGCCCAGCAGTGCCAGCCCAGCAGTGCCAGCCCAGCAGTGCCAGCCCAGCAGTGGGAGCCCAGCAGTGCCAGCCCAGCAGTGCCAGCCCAGCAGTGCCAGCCCAGCAGTGCCAGCCCAGCAGTGCCAGCCCAGCAGTGCCAGCCCAGCAGTGGGAGCCCAGCAGTGGGAGCCCAGCAGTGGGAGCCCAGCAGTGCCAGCCCAGCAGTGGGAGCCCAGCAGTGCCAGCCCAACAGTGCCAGCCCAGCAGTGCCAGCCCAGCAGTGCCAGCCCAGCAGTGCCAGCCCAGCAGTGGGAGCCCAGCAGTGGGAGCCCAGCAGTGCCAGCCCAGCAGTGGGAGCCCAGCAGTGCCAGCCCAGCAGTGCCAGCCCAGCAGTGGGAGCCCAGCAGTGCCAGCCCAGCAGTGGGAGCCCAGCAGTGCCAGCCCAGCAGTGCCAGCCCAGCAGTGCCAGCCCAGCAGTGCCAGCCCAGCAGTGGGAGCCCAGCAGTGCCAGCCCAGCAGTGGGAGCCCAGCAGTGGAGCCCAGCAGTGCCAGCCCAGCAGTGCCAGCCCAGCAGTGGGAGCCCAGCAGTGCCAACCCAGCAGTGGGAGCCCAGCAGTGCCAGCCCAGCAGTGGGAGCCCAGCAATGGGAGCCCAGCAGTGCCAACCCAGCAGTGGGAGCCCAGCAGTGCCAGCCCAGCAGTGCCAACCCAGCAGTGGGAGCCCAGCAGTGCCAGCCCAGCAGTGCCAGCCCAGCAGTGGGAGCCCAGCAGTGCCAGCCCAGCAGTGCCAACCCAGCAGTGGGAGCCCAGCAGTGCCAGCCCAGCAGTGGGAGCCCAGCAGTGGGAGCCCAGCAGTGCCAACCCAGCAGTGGGAGCCCAGCAGTGCCAGCCCAGCAGTGCCAACCCAGCAGTGGGAGCCCAGCAGTGCCAGCCCAGCAGTGGGAGCCCAGCAGTGAGAGCCCAGCAGTGAGAGCCCAGCAGTGGGAGGCCAGCAATGGCAGGCAAATCATGGTGGTGGAGCATCTAGAGCCTACACTACGTTTGATCTTCACAGCACGTCTTCTTGAGGGGAAGATATGGAACAAAATGAATATTTTGTGTTAATGATCTGTGTAGTGATCTGTGTAATGAAAGCTTAATGTATTATATTTGATGCTTTTGTATAAATGTATATATCTGTGGAGTGACCACCCGGAGATGAGTGACCACCCGGAGTGAGTGACCACCCGGAGATGAGTGACCACCCGGAGATGGGTGACCACCCGGAGATGTGTGACCACCCGGAGTGACCACCCGGAGTGAGTGACCACCCGGAGATGTGTGACCACCCGGAGTGACCACCCGGAGTGAGTGACCACCCGGCGATGAGTGACCACCGGGAGTGAATGACCACCCGGAGTGAGTGACCACCCGGAGTGAGTGACCACCCGGAGTGAGTGACCACCCGGAGATGAGTGACCACCCGGCGATGAGTGACCACCCGGAGTGAGTGACCACCCGGAGATGAGTGACCACCAGGAGTGAGTGACCACCCGGAGTGAGTGACCACCCGGAGTGAGTGACCACCCGGAGTGAGTGACCACCCGGAGATGGGTGACCACCCGGAGATGAGTGACCACCCGGAGTGAGTGACCACCCGGAGATGAGTGACCACCCGGCGATGAGTGACCACCCGGAGTGAGTGACCACCTGGAGATGGGTGACCACCCGGAGTGAGTGACCACCCGGAGATGGGTGACCACCCGGAGATGAGTGACCACCCGGAGATGAGTGACCACCCGGAGATGAGTGACCACCCGGAGTGAGTGACCACCCGGAGTGAGTGACCACCCGGAGTGAGTGACCACCCGGAGATGGGTGACCACCCGGAGATGAGTGACCACCCGGAGATGAGTGACCACCCGGAGATGAGTGACCACCCGGAGTGAGTGACCACCCGGAGTGAGTGACCACCCGGAGATGAGTGACCACCCGGAGATGAGTGACCACCCGGAGTGAGTGAACACCCGGAGATGGGTGACCACCCGGAGTGAGTGACCACCCGGAGTGAGTGACCACCCGGAGATGAGTGACCACCCGGAGATGGGTGACCACCCGGAGATGAGTGACCACCCGGAGATGAGTGACCACCCGGAGATGGGTGACCACCCGGAGTGAGTGACCACCCGGAGTGAGTGACCACCCGGAGATGAGTGACCACCCGGAGATGGGTGACCACCCGGAGATGAGTGACCACCCGGAGATGAGTGACCACCCGGAGTGACCACACGGAGATGAGTGACCACTCGGAGATTATTGGTTTTGTTTGCAAAATATATTTTAGCCCTCGAATGGTAAAGAAAACAATTTTATATAAGACAAGGGGGATGTTGTAATATATAAGACAAGGGGGATGTTGTGATATTGCTGGGACTACTTTGTGTATCCAAGAACTACTTTGTATGCCTGTGTATATAAGTGATTGGTGTGATTAGGCGGCCACTCTAGATCCAGGCGGCCTTGGAATAAACAGCCTGGAGTTGAGCTCCACCATGATAACATCTTAAACATGTGTACTCGTGGTCCTTCCAGAGTCACAACAAAGGTACAACAGGCACCCACCGGACCACGAAGTACAACAGTTTCCACACTGCATCACTCTGTGACTGTGACTAGTGTAGCTGGGACATGTTGGCTGGTGTGGGTGAGTTGGGCTGAAGGACCTGTTTCCACACTGTATCACTCTGTGACTGTGACTAGTGTAGCTGGGACATGTTGGCCGGTGTGGGCATGTTGGGCTGAAGGGCCTGTTTCCATGCTGTATCACTCTGTGACTAGTGTAGCTGGGACATGTTGGCTGGTGTGGGTGAGTTGGGCTGAAGGACCTGTTTCCACACTGTATCACTCTGTGACTGTGACTAGTGTAGCTGGGACATGTTGGCTGGTATGGGCACGTTGAGCTGAAGGGCCTGTTTCCATGCTGTATCACTCTGTGACTAGTGTAGCTGGGACATGGCTGGTGTGGGTGAGTTGGGCTGAAGGGCCTGTTTCCATGCTGTATCACTCTGTGACTAGTGTAGCTGCGACATGTTGGCCGGTGTGGGTGAGTTGGGCTGAAGGACCTGTTTCCACACTGCATCACAATACAATACAATACAATATATCTTTATTGTCATTGTACCCAGGGGTACAACGAGATTGGGAATGCGCCTCCCATACGATGCAATAATTTAAGTAATTTAGACAACAGCAACCCAACGAAACGAAACAGTTGTAACAGTTTTGGACAGGGTAAAGTGCAAGTTGATCTATGCGTTGTGGCCATCCGGCTCAGCAGGACCGGTTCATAGCAGCTATGGCCCTGGGGATGAAGCTGTTCCTGAGTCTGGAGGTGCGGGCGTAGAAGGCCTTGTATCGTCTGCCCGATGGTAGAAGTTCGAACAGACTGTTGCAGGGGTGTGAAGAGTCTTTGTGGATGCTGGTGGCTTTTCTGAGGCATCGTGTGTTGTAGATGCCCTCTAAGTCTGGTAGCTGTGTTCCGATGGCCCTCTGAGCTCTATGGACTACCCGCTGTAGAGCTTTCCTTTCTGCCTCCGTGCAGCTGAGGTACCACACAGGGATGCCATGCGTTAGGATGCTCTCTATGGTGCAGCGGTAGAAGGTCGTCAGCAGCTGTTGGGGTAGACCAGACTTTTTCAGTGTTCTTAGGTAGAACAGTCGTTGCTGTGCCTTCTTGACCAGCGCAGCAGTGTTATTGGACCATGTTAGGTCCTCCGAAATGTGAGTGCCCAGAAACTTGAAGCTGGACACTCTCTCCACACTGTTCCCGTTGATAGAGATCGGGGCATATTCCCCGTTATGTGACCTACGGAAGTTGATGATCAGCTCCTTGGTCTTGGTGGTATTTAGGGACAGGTTGTTATCAGAGCACCAGTCCGCCAGGTTCTGCACCTCCGCTCTGTATTTTGTTTCATCCCCGTTGGTGATCAGCCCGATCACCGTTGTGTCGTCTGCAAACTTGACAATGGTGTTGGTGTCGAATGCAGGAACACAGTCGTGTGTGAAGAGGGAGTAGAGCATGGGGCTCAGAACACAGCCCTGTGGTGTGCCGGTACTCAGGGTGATAGTGGAGGACAGGTTGGCTGGTGTGGGTGAGTTGGGCTGAAGGGCCTGTTTCCACACTGTATCACTCTGTGACTAGTATAGCTGGGACATGTTGGCTGGTGTGGGTGAGTTGGGCTGAAGGGCCTGTTTCCACACTGTATCACTCTGTGACTAGTATAGCTGGGACATGTTGGTTGGTGTGGGTGATTTGGGCTGAAGGGCCTGTTTCCACACTATGACTGTGTCTGTGACTAGTGTAGCTGGGACTTGTTGGCTGGTGTGGGTGGGTTGGGCTGAAGGGCCTGTTTCCACACTATGACTGTGACTGTGACTGGTGTAGCTGGGACATGTTGGCTGGTGTGGGTGGGTTGGGCTGAAGGGCCTGTTTCCACACTGTTTCACTCTGTGACTAGTATAGCTGGGACATGTTGGCTGGTGTGGGTGGGTTGGGCTGAAGGGCCTGTTTCCACACTGCATCGGATAGAAAATTGGTTGGCGGACAGGAAGCAAAGAGTATGAAAAAACGGGTCCTTTTCGGAATGGCAGGCAGTGACTAGTGGGGTACCGCAAGGCTCAGTGCTGGGACCCCAGTTATTTACAATATATATTAATGATTTGGACGAGGGAATTGAATGCAACATCTCTAAGTTTGCGGATGACACGAAGCTGGGTGGCAGTGTTAGCTGCGAGGAGGATGCTAGGAGGCTGCAGAGTGACTTGGATAGATTAGGCGAGTGGGCAACTGCATGGCAGATGCAATATAATGTGGATAAATGTGAGGTTATCTACTTTGGCGGCAAGAACAGGAAAGCAGAGTATTACCTGAATGGTGACCGATTGGGAGAAGGGGAGATGCAACGTGACCTGGGTGTCATGGTGCACCAGTCATTGAAAGCAAGCATGCAGATGCAGCAGGCAGTGAAGAAAGCGAATGGTATGTTGGCATTCATAGCAAGAGGATTTGAGTTTAGGAGCAGGGAGGTTCTGCTGCAGTTGTACAGGGCCTTGGTGAGACCGCACCTGGAGTATTGTGTACAGTTTTGGTCTCCTAACCTGAGGAAAGACGTTCTTGTCTTAGAGGGAGTACAGAGAAGGTTCACCAGATTGATCCCTGGGATGGTGGGACTTTCATATGAGGAAAGACTAGATAGACTGGGCTTGTACTCGCTGGAATTTAGAAGACTGAGGGGGGATCTTATAGAAACATATAAAATTCTTAAGGGGTTGGAGAGGCTAGATGCGGGAAGATTGTTCCCGATGTTGGGGGAGTCCAGAACTAGGGGTCACAGCTTAAGGATAAGGGACCTTATAGGACCTTTAGGACCGAGATGAGAAAACATTTCTTCACACAGAGAGTGGTGAGTCTGTGGAATTCTCTGCCACAGAAGGTAGTTGAGGCCAGTTCATTGGCTATATTTAAGAGGGAGTTAGATGTGGCCCTTTTTGCTAAAGGGATCAGGAGGTATGGAGAGAAGGCTGGTACAGGCTACTGAGCTGGATGATCAGCCATGATCATATTGAATGGCGGTGCAGGCTCGAAGGGCCGAATGACCTACTCCTGCACCTATTTTCTATGTTTCTATCACTCTGTGACTAGTGTAGCTGGGACATGTTGGCTGGTGTGGGTGAGTTGGGCTGAAGGACCTGTTTCCACACTGCATCACTCTGTGACTGTGACTAGTGTAGCTGGGACATGTTGGCCGGTGTGGGTGAGTTGGGCTGAAGGACCTGTTTCCACACTGCATCACTCTGTGACTGTGACTAGTGTAGCTGGGACATGTTGGCCGGTGTGGGTGAGTTGGGCTGAAGGACCTGTTTCCACACTGCATCACTCTGTGACTAGTGTAGCTGGGACATGTTGGCTGGTGTGGGTGGGTTGGGCTGAAGGACCTGTTTCCACACTGCATCACTCTGTGACTAGTGTAGCTGGGACATGTTGGCTGGTGTGGGTGAGTTGGGCTGAAGGGCCTGTTTCCATGCTGTATCACTCTGTGACTAGTGTAGCTGGGACATATAACATATAACACATAACAATTACAGCATGGAAACAGGCCTGTCCGGCCCTACCAGTCCACGCCGACCACTCTCCCTGACCTAGTCTCATCTACCTGCACTCAGACCATAACCCTCTAATCCCCTCCTATCCATATACCTATCCAATTTACTCTTAAATAATAAAATCGAGCCAGCCTCCACCACTTCCACCGGAAGCCCATTCCATACAGCCACCACCCTCTGAGTAAAGAAGTTCCCCCTCATGTTACCCCTAAACCTTTGTCCCTTAATTCTGAAGCTATGTCCCCTTGTTGGAATCTTCCCCACTCTCAAAGGGAAAAGCCTACCCATGTCAACTCTGTCCGTCCCTCTCAAAATTTTAAAAACCTCTATTAAGTCCCCCCTCAACCTTCTCC
>NW_027602870.1:0-26138 GCF_053455715.1 Rhinoraja longicauda | reverse complement strand
CCAGCCATTTCAGTAAGCTACCCCGCCATTTTAGTAAGCAAAAATCGCAGCTGTGCGCTCTCCCCCGCCATTTCAGTAATCAAACCCGCCGCTCCCCCTCTGCCTCCGCCATATTAGTAAGCAAACCCTGCCGCTGTGCGCTCTGCCCCCGCTATTTTAGTAAGCAACCCCGCCATTTCAGTAAGGAAACCCCGCCATTTTAGTAAGCAAACCCCGCCGCTCCGTCTTCTGCCTCCGCCATTTTAGTAAGCAAACCCCGCCGCTGTGCGCTCTGCCTCCGCCATTTTAGTAAGCAAACCCCGCCTCTCCGTCCTCTGCCTCCGCCATTTCAGTAAGCAACCCCGCCATTTCAGTAAGCATGTATGAATCCTACATATATAAATATTTTGGAAAAAATGTTTTTGATAAAACACAACACTTTTTAATTCTTTATCCCATCAGCAAGTTTTAAAAAATATATCAAAAAATACTTTTTCAGAATATTAAATATTTTTTTAACTTTTTCTTTTCAACAACTCCATCCCACATTTCAAAATGCAGATTGTATTAGTTAAAGTTATGAATCCTACATAAATAAATATTTATTTAAGCTGCTGCATATTCCAAAATGCAGATTGTATTAGTTCAAGTTATGAATCCTACATCAATAAATATTTCCCATGAGGATCTACCACCAAGCTTGTGATCACCATCTCTTTTATCTGCCCCCTCCAACCTGAGGGACCAAACAGACATAACAGGCATCTCCCTGAACCAATAATACAAAGGACAGCTCAATGCACTGTGCTGCAAAACCCCAATAGGATCGATGCACTCAGTCAGTTTGCAAAATCATTCTGCAAGGTATCAATTTGAAGGAACTCCTGGACCATTGTCCATCCTGTAGATCACCCTGAGCCCAGACTGGCAGGTGTCAATCAAACGAAAAGCCCGTGGTTCTGCAGACAAGGGCTGAGCAATACTGACAAATCTCTGACTCAATATATTTAATTAAGCTGCCACATATTCCAAAATGCAGATTGTATTAGTTAAAGTTAGAAATCCTACATGAATAAACATTTTTGATAACACACAACACTTGTTTATTCTTTATCACATCAGCAATAAAACAGGCACGTTTTTAAAAAAATATCAAAAAATACTTTTTTAAAGTAATAAATATTTTAAAAAACATTCTCTTTTCAACAACTCCATCCGACATTTCCACAGGTTACACATTCAATGCAGATATTCATTTCCAAATTTACACAAAATCCCTTATTTGAAGTCTCTCTCTCTCTCTTGCTCTCTCTCTAACAAATGCAGGGATTCCCCATTTTAATATTAACAGTTTGGGAGGGGTGAGAAGAGAGAGAGAGAGAGAGAGAAAGAGAGAGAGAGAGTGTGTATGAGAGAGAATCAATCATTCAATCTGATTATCATGAGGTTTAGTGAATTAAACTACACTGCAGAGAACTAAAGTGAACTGTTTAAAACTATTTATAAATTAAAGCTCGCAACTTTTTGAGTTTGTTTGTGCTCTCTCTCTCTCTCTCTTTCTCTCTCTCACACTCTCTC
Organism: Rhinoraja longicauda; assembly: GCF_053455715.1. Lineage (NCBI taxonomy): Eukaryota > Metazoa > Chordata > Chondrichthyes > Rajiformes > Arhynchobatidae > Rhinoraja > Rhinoraja longicauda. The sequence goes on along the minus strand of NW_027602870.1, from coordinate 24,581 downwards.
CCCCTCTCTCTCTCCCTAAAGAGAACTATTAGTGAACTATACTACATTAAATTAAATAAAGCTCTCTCTCCCCCTCCTCTCTCTCTCCCTCCCTCTTCTCCCTCTCCCTCTCCCTCTCCCTCTCCCTCTCCCTCTCCCCCTCCCCCTCCCTCTCTCCCTCCCTCTCTCCCTCCCCCTCTCCCTCCCTCTCTCTCTCCCTCTCTCTCTCCCACTCCTCTCCCTAAAGGGGACTATCATGTTTAACTAAACTACATTAAATCAAATAAAGTTAAACTGAATTACATTGGTTTGAACCGTGTTTAACTAAACTACATTAAATTAAATAAAGTTAAACTGAATTTAATTGGTTTGAATCATGTTTAACTAAACTACATTAAATTAAATAAAGATAAACTGAATTAAATTGATTTGAACCGTGTTTAACTAAACTACATTAAATTAAATAAAGCTAAACTGAATTACATTGATTTGAACCGTGTTTTTACTAAACTACATTAAATTCAATTAACACAAAAAAATAGACAACACACTAATGGTTTTAAAACACAAGAAGCTTACCCACTTGCAGGAGTTGGCAGAGGTTACAGGTTCGATGCCAGAGTTGGCCGGTCTGAGCTCCCAATACTGCAATTAGCAGCATGAAGCTTTTTATTTATTGAGGAGCTGAGGTGACACACACACAAATTCCACAAACAGATGCCTTTACCTTATTTGGAATAAACCTGTTCCAAGTTAACTATCTGAGCTAAACTCTGTGCACAGGTTTCAGTGCTCAAGGCACCCAAGGGTGCTCCACAATAGAAACCATTATCACATTGGGGTAACCTTTACATGAAGGCAGTTTCGGCCATTGTCACAGATGGAAAACTAGCTGCATTTCCTGTCCTCAGGTATCTTTGCAAACAACTTGTCTGTCTGCCTTGCCTTTTGCAGTACACATTTTAAAATTTACCAAAAAGCTACGAGCTTTGATTTTTAAATTTACAAAAAAGCTACGAGCTTTAATTTATAAATTTATCAAAAAGCTGCGAGCTTTAATTTATAAATTTATCAAAAAGCTACGAGCTTTAATTGATAAATTTATCAAAAAGCTACAAGCTTTAATTTATAAATTTATCAAAAAGCTGCGAGCTTTAATTTATAAATTTATCAAAAAGCTACGAGCTTTAATTGATAAATTTATCAAAAAGCTACGAGCTTTAATTGATAAATTTATCAAAAAGCTACGAGCTTTAATTTATAAATTTATCAAAAAGCTGCGAGCTTTAATTTTTTAATTTATCAAAAAGCTACGAGCTTTAATTGAAAAATTTATCAAAAAGCTACGAACTTTAATTTATAAAATATCTTTTAATAGCAAGAGGTGGAGAGAGAGGAGGGGGCGAGAGAGAGGGAAGGGGAGAGAGAGGAGAGAGAGAGAGAGATTCACACACACACAAACAAACTCAAAAAGCTACGAGCTTTAATTGATAAATTTATCAAAAAGCTACGAGCTTTAATTTTTAAATTTATCAAAAAGCTACGAGCTTTAATTTATAAACCGGCATGTTGGTCATTGTGGGCAGGTGGGACTAGTGTAGATGGGGCATGTTGGTCGGTGTGGGCAAGTGGGACTAGTGTAGATGGGTCATGTTGGCCGGTGTGGGCAGGTGGGACTAGTGTAGATGGGGCATGTTGGTTGGTGTGGGCAGGTGGGACTAGTGTAGATGGGCCATGTTGGTCGGTGTGGGCAGGTGGGACTAGTGTAGATGGGCCATGTTGGTCGGTGTGGGCAGGTGGGACTAGTGTAGATGGGTCATGTTGGTCTGTGTGGGTGGGTGGGACTAGTGTAGATGGGGCATGTTGGTCGGTGTGGGCGGGTGGGACTAGTGTAGATGGGGCACGTTGGTCAGTGTGGGCGGGTGGGACTAGTGTAGATGGGGCATGTTGGCCGGTGTGGGCCGGTGGGATTAGTGTAGATGGGGCATGTTGGTCGGTGTGGGCAGATGGGACTAGTGTAGATGGGGCATGTTGGTCGGTATGGGCAGGTGGGACTAGTGTAGATGGGGCATGTTGGTCGGTGTGGGCAGGTGGGACTAGTGTGGATGGGGCATGTTGGTCGGTGTGGGCAAGTGGGACTAGTGTAGATGGGGCATGTTGGTCGGTGTGGGCAGGGGGAACTAGTGTAGATGGGGCATGTTGGTCGGTGTGGGCAGGTGGGACTAGTGGAGATGGGGCATGTTGGTCGGTGTGGGCAGGTGGGACTAGTGGAGATGGGGCATGTTGGTCGGTGTGGGCAGGTGGGACTAGTGTAGATGGGGCATGTTGGTCGGTGTGGGCAGGTGGGACTAGTGTAGATGGGGCATGTTGGTCGGTGTGGGCAGGTGGGACTAGTGTAGATGGGGCATGTTGGCCGGTGTGGGCAGGTGGGACTAGTGTAGATGGGTCATGTTGGTCTGTGTGGGCGGGTGGGACTAGTGTAGATGGGGCATGATGGCCGGTGTGGGCAGGTGGGGCTAGTGTAGATGGGGCATGTTGGTCGGTGTGGGCAGGTGGGACTAGTGTAGATGGGGCATGTTGGCCGGTGTGGGCGGGTGGGACTAGTGTAGATGGGTCATGTTGGTCTGTGTGGGCGGGTGGGACTAGTGTAGATGGGGCATGTTGGTCGCTGTGGGCAGGTGGGACTAGTGTAGATGGGGCATGTTGGTCGGTGTGGGCAGGTGGGACTAGTGTAGATGGGGCATGTTGGCCGGTGTGGGCAGGTGGGACTAGTGTAGATGGGGCATGTTGGCCGGTGTGGGAAGGTGTGACTAGTGTAGATGGGGCATGTTGGCCGGTGTGGGAAGGTGGGACTAGTGTAGATGGGGCATGTTGGTCGGTGTGGGCAGGTGGGACTAGTGTAGATGGGGCATGTTGGGCGGTGTGGGCAGGTGGGACAAGTGTAGATGGGGCATGTTGGGCGGTGTGGGCAGGTGGGACTAGTGTAGATGGGGCATGTTGGTCGGTGTGGGCAGGTGGGACTAATGTAGATGGGGCATGTTGGCCGGTGTGGGAAGGTGTGACTAGTGTAGATGGGGCATGTTAGAAACATAGAAAATAGGTGCAGGTGTAGGCCATTCGGCCCTTCGAGCCTGCACCGCCATTCAATATGATCATGGCTGATCATCCAGCTCAGTAGCCTGTACCTGCCTTCTCTCCATACCCCCTGATCCCTTTAGCAAAAAAGGGCCACATTTAACTCTTAAATATAGCCAATGAACTGGCCTCAACTACCTTCTGTGGCAGAGAATTCATCAGATTCACCACTCTGTGTGAAGAAATGTTTTCTCATCTCGGTCCTAAAAGACTTCCCCCTTATCCTTAAGCTGTGACCCCTGGTTCTGGACTCCCCCAACATCGGGAACAATCTTCCCGCATCTAGCCTCTCCAACCCCTTAAGAATTTTATATGTTTCTATAAGATCCCCCCTCAGTCTTCTAAATTCCAGCGAGTATAAGCCCAGTCTATCCAGTCTTTCCTCATATGAAAGTCCCACCATCCCAGGGATCAATCTGGTGAACCTTCTCTGTACTCCCTCTAAGGCAAGAACGTCTTTCCTCAGGTTAGGAGACCAAAACTGCACACAATACTCCAGGTGCAGTCTCACCAAGGCCTTGTACAACTGCAGCAGAACCTCCCTGCTCCTATACTCAAATCCTCTTGCTATGAATGCCAACATACCATTCGCTTTCTTCACTGCCTGCTGCACCTGCATGCTTGCTTTCAATGACTGGTGCACCATGACACCCAGGTCACGTTGCATCTCCCCTTCTCCCAATCGGTCACCATTCAGGTAATACTCAGCTTTCCTGTTCTTGCCGCCAAAGTGGATAAGATCACATTTATCCACATTATATTGCATCTGCCATGCATTTGCCCACTCGCCTAATCTATCCAAGTCACTATGCAGCCTCCTAGCATCCTCCTAGCACATGTTGGTCTGTGTGGGCGGGTGGGACTAGTGTAGATGGGGCATGTTGGGCGGTGTGGGCAGGTGGGACTAGTGTAGATGGGGCATGTTGGTCCGTGTGGGCGGGTGGGACTAGTGTAGATGGGGCATATTGGTCAGTGTGGGCAGGTGGGGCTAGTGCAGATGGGGCATGTTGGTCAGTGTGGGCAGGTGGGACTAGTGTAGATGGGGCATGTTGGTCAGTGTGGGCAGGTGGGACTAGTGTAGATGGGGCATGTTGGTCGGTGTGGGCAGGTGGGACTAGTGTAGATGGGGCATGTTGGTCGGTGTGGGCAGGTGGGACTAGTGTAGATGGGGCATGATGGACGGTGTGGGCAGGTGGGACTAGTGTAGATGGGGCATGTTGGTGGGTGTGGGCAGGTGGGACTAGTGTAGATGGGGCATGTTGGTCAGTGTGGGCAGGTGGGACTAGTGTAGATGGGGCATGTTGGTCGGTGTGGGCAGGTGGGACTAGTGTAGATGGGGCATGTTGGTCGGTGTGGGCGGGTGGGACTAGTGTAGATGGGGCATGTTGGTCAGTGTGGGCAGGTGGGGCTAGTGTAGATGGGGCATGATGGACGGTGTGGGCAGGTGGGACTAGTGTAGATGGGGCATGATGGACGGTGTGGGCAGGTGGGACTAGTGTAGATGGGGCATGTTGGTCAGTGTGGGCAGGTGGGACTAGTGTAGATGGGGCATGTTGGACGGTGTGGGCGGGTGGGTCTAGTGTAGATGGGGCATGTTGGACGGTGTGGGCGGGTGGGACTAGTGTAGATGGGGCATGTTGGACGGTGTGGGCGGGTGGGACTAGTGTAGATGGGGCATGATGGCTATCCACCTCTTGCTATTAAAAGATATTTTATAAATTAAAGCTCATAGCTTTTTGTTTGGGGGAGAGAGAGGGAGGGAGGGAGAGAGGGATGGATGGAGTGAGGGAGGGAGAGAGGAGGGGAAGAGAGAGGAGGGGGAGAGAGAGGAGGGGGAGGGAGAGGGGGAGAGAGAGAGGAGGGGAAAGAGAAGGGGGAGAGCTATTTAATCTTGTTATTAAAAAGATATTTCATACCTCAAAAAGCTACGAGCTTTAATTTATAAAATATCTTTTAATAGCAAGAGGTGGAGACGGGGTGTGGACAATGTCGCCCGTCGGGCGGGCTGCTAATTGATAATTGGTGGGATCGCTGAGCCTTGGGGAAGTTGTGGGCTTATGAAGGGCCACATGTGCTCACTGTTTATTTCAACAAAATGGCCGCCACATGTGCTCAGTTTTTTTCAACGAAATGGCCGCCACATGTGCTCGCTGTTTCTTTGTGTCAATGTTTGTCCTTGATTGCTAGCTCCCCTTCCCTCTCTCTCTCCCCCTCCTCTCTCTCACAATAGGTGCAGGAGGAGGCCATTCGGCCCTTCGAGCCTGTACGCACCGCCATTCAATGTGATCGCGGCTGATCGTTCTCAATCAGTACCCCGTTCCTGCCTTCTCCCCATACCCCCTGATTCCGCTATCCTTAAGAGCTCTATCTAACTCTTTCTCTTGAATGCATCCGGAGAATTGGCCTCCACTGCCTTCTGAGGCAGAGAATTCCACAGATTCACAACTCTCTGACTGGAAAAGTTTTTCCTCATCTCCGTTCTAAATGGCCTACCCCTTATTCTTAAACTGTGTGGCCCCTTGTTTTGGACTCCCCCAACATTGGGAACATGTTTCCTGCCTCTATCGTGTCCAACCCCTTAATAATCTTATACGTTTATACAGTGGAAACAAGCCTAGTCGCTCCAGTCTTTCAACATACGACAGTCCCGCCATTCCGGGAATTAACCTGGTGAACCTACGTTGCACGCCCTCAATAGCAGGAATATCCTTCCTCAAATTTGGGGACCAAAACTGCACACAGTACTCCAGGTGCGGTCTCACTAGGGCCCTGTACAACTGCAGAAGGACATCTTTGCTCCTATACTCAACTCCTACACTCAACTCAACTCATTTGTGCTGCCAGATAATAATTTTTAAAATTTGGTAATTGCAGTCCACCTAATTCAAATTTCCATGTTAATTTTTCCAGAGACACTCTTGGCATTTTACCTTTCCAAAGAAAATTCCTCACAATTTTGTTCAATTCTTGAAAAAATTTATTTAGCAAAGGTATAGGCAGTGTTTGGAATAAATACTGTATCCTCGGAAAAATATTCATCTTAATACAGTTCACTCTCCCTAGCAATGTAATTGGAAGATTCATCCATTTCTTCAGGTCCTCATCTATTTTTTTTATTAATGGTTTATAATTTAATTTATACAAATTATTTAACTTATTATCTACTTTAACTCCTAAGTACTTAATGCCTTCTTTTTGCCATTTAAACTGGCTTTCTCTTTTACATTGGTTATAATTGCCTTCAAAAAGAGGCATTATTTCAGTTTTATCTTTATTAATTTTATATCCTGATACTTTCCCGTATTCTTCCAATCTGAAATATAATTTTCTTAAGGATTCCAATGGTCTAGTAAGACAAATTAAGACATCATCTGCAAATAAAGTAATTTTGTGATCTTCCATGACTGAAGAAAATGTGGCCAAAGGAATATACTGCAAAAGGCAAGGGATGTTGTTTGCAAAGATACCTGACTACAGGGAATGTAGCCCAAGTTGTGATCATCGCTTCTATTGTGTACATGGTTGGAGGTGTGAATGTAAAACAAAGGGCCGAAGCTGCCTTCATGTCTGGTTACTCCAATGTGATAATTGCTTCTATTGTGTAGCCCTGAGCTCTGGAATAAAGTGGAGATTTTTCTTTTTAATATAGTTTTGGAGAGTTTGAGAAAGGGAGGGAGGGAGGGAGGGAGGGAGAGAGAGGGAGGGAGGGAGAGAGAGGGAGGGAGGGAGGGAGAGAGAGGGAGGGAGGGAGGGAGAGAGAGGGAGGGAAGGAGAGAGAGGGAGGGAGGGAGGGAGAGGGAGAGAGAGAGAGATTCATCCACGTACAAACAAACTCAAAAAGCTACGAGCTTTAATTTATAGAAACAGAAACATAGAAAATAGGTGCAGGAGTAGGCCATTCGGCCCTTCGAGCCTGTACGCACCGCCATTCAATATGATCATGGCTGATCATCCAGCTCAGTATCCTGTACCTGCCTTCTCTCAATACCCCCTGATCCCTTTAGCCACAAGGGCCACATCTAACTCCCTCTTAAATATAGCCAATGAGCTGGCCTCAACTACCTTCTGTGGCAGAGAGTTCCACTGGCAGAGAATTCCAGTGGAATTTATCAAATAAAATAAATTTATCAAAAAGCTACGAGCTTTAATTTATAAATTTATCAAAAAGCTACGAGCTTTAATTTATAAATTTATCAAAAAGCTACGAGCTTTAATTTATAAATTTATCAAAAAGCTACGAGCTTTAATTTTTAAATTTATCAAAAAGCTACGAGCTTTATTTTATAAACCGGCATGTGGGTCGTTGTGGGCAGATGGGACTAGTGTAGATGGGGCATGTTGGTCGGTGTGGGACTAGTGTAGATGGGGCATGTTGGTCGTTGTGCGCAGGTGGGACTAGTGTAGATGGGGCATGTTGGTCTGTGTGGGCAGGTGGGACTAGTGTAGATGGGGCATGTTGGTCGGTGTGGGCAGGTGGGACTAGTGTAGATGGGGCATGTTGGTCGGTTTGGGCATGTGGGACTAGTGTAGATGGCGCATGTTGGTCTGTGTGGGCAGGTGGGACTAGTGTAGATGGGGCATGTTGGCCAGTGTGGGAAGGTGGGACTAGTGTAGATGGGGCATGTTGTCCGGTGTGGGCAGGTGGGACTAGTGTAGATGGGGCATGTTGGTCGGTGTGGGCAGGTGGGACTAGTGTAGATGGGGCATGTTGGGCGGTGTGGGCAGGTGGCACTAGTGTAGATGGGGCATGTTGGTCGGTGTGGGCAGGTGGGACTAGTGTAGCTTGGGCATGTTGGCCGGTGTGGGCAGGTGGGACTAGTGTAGATGGGTCATGTTGGTCTGTGTGGGCGGGTGGGACTAGTGTAGATGGGGCATGATGGCTGGTGTGGGCAGGTGGGACTAGTGTAGATTGGGCATGTTGGTCTGTGTGGGCAGGTGGGACTAGTGTAGATGGGACATGTTAGAAACATAGAAAATAGGTGCAGGAGTAGGCCATTCGGCCCTTCGAGCCTGCACCGACATTCAATATGATCATGGCTGATCATCTAGCTCAGTATCCTGTACCTGCCTTCTCTCCATACCCCCTGATCCCTTTAGCAAAAAGGGCCACATCTAACTCCCTCTTAAATATAGCCAATGAACTGGCCTCCACTACCTTCTGTGGCAGAGAATTCCACAGATTCACCACTCTCTGTGTGAAGAAATGTTTTCTCATCTCGGTCCTAAAAGAATTCCCCCTTATCCTTAAGCTGTGACCCCTGGTTCTGGACTCCCCCAACATCGGGAACAATCTTCCTGCATCTAGCCTCTCCAACCCCTTAAGAATTTTATATGTTTCTATAAGATCCCCCCTCAGTCTTCTAAATTCCAGCGAGTACAAGCCCAGTCTATCCAGTCTTTCCTCATATGAAAGTCCCACCATCCCAGGGATCAATCTGGTGAACCTTCTCTGTACTCCCTCTAAGGCAAGAAAGTCTTTCCTCAGGTTAGGAGACCAAAACTGCACACAATACACCAGGTGCGGTCTCACCAAGGCCTTGTACAACTGCAGCAGAACCTCCCTGCTCCTATACTCAAATCCTCTTGCTATGAATGCCAACATACCATTCACTTTCTTCACTGCCTGCTGCACCTGTACACGGTGTGGGCGGGTGGGACTAGTGTAGATGGGGCATGTTGGTCAGTGTGGGCGGGTGGGACTAGTGTAGATGGGGCATGTTGGCCGGTGTGGGCAGATGGGACTAGTGTAGATGGGGCATGTTGGACGGTGTGGGCAGGTGGGACTAGTGTAGATGGGGCATGTTGGTCGGTGTGGGCAGGTGGGACTAGTGTAGATGGGGCATGTTGGTCAGCGTGGGCGGGTGGGACTAGTGTAGATGGGGCATGTTGGTCAGTGTGGGCAGGTGGGACTAATGTAGATGGGGCATGTTGGACGGTGTGGGCGGGTGGGACTAGTGTAGATGGGGCATGTTGCTCAGTGTGGGCGGGTGGGACTAGTGTAGATGGGGCATGTTGGTCAGTGTGGGCGGGTGGGACTAGTGTAGATGGGGCATGTTGGTCAGTGTGGGCAGGTGGGACTAGTGTAGATAGGGCATGTTGGACGGTGTGGGCGGGTGGGACTAGTGTAGATGGGGCATGTTGGTCAGTGTGGGCAGGTGGGACTAGTGTAGATGGGGCATGTTGGCCGGTGTGGGCAGGTGGGACTAGTGTAGATGGGGCATGTTGGCCGGTGTGGGCAGGTGGGACTAGTGTAGATGGGGCATGTTGGTCGGTGTGGGCAGGTGGGACTAGTGTAGATGGGGCATGTTGTTCGGTGTGGGCAGGTGGGACTAGTGTAGATGGGGCATGTTGGCCGGTGTGGGCAGGTGGGACTAGTGTAGATGGGGCATGTTGTTCGGTGTGGGCAGGTGGGACTAGTGTAGATGGGGCATGTTGGTCGGTGTGGGCAGGTGGGACTAGTGTAGATGGGGCATGTTGGTCGGTGTGGGCAGGTGGGACTAGTGTAGATGGGGCATGTTGGCCGGTGTGGGAAGGTGTGACTGGTGTAGATGGGGCATGTTGGCCAGTGTGGGAAGGTGGGACTAGTGTAGATGGGGCATGTTGGTCGGTGTGGGCAGGTGGGACTAGTGTAGATGGGGCATGTTGGGCGGTGTGGGCAGGTGGGACAAGTGTAGATGGGGCATGTTGGGCGGTGTGGGCAGGTGCGACTAGTGTAGATGGGGCATGTTGGCCGGTGTGGGCAGGTGGGACTAGTGTAGATGGGGCATGTTGGTCGGTGTGGGCAAGTGGGACTAGTGTAGATGGGGCATGTTGGTCTGTGTGGGCAGGTGGGACGAGTGTAGATGGGGCATGTTGGCCGGTGTGGGAAGGTGGGACTAGTGTAGATGGGGCATGTTGGGCGGTGTGGGCAGGTGGGACTAGTGTAGATGGGGCATGTTGGGCGGTGTGGGCAGGTGGGACCAGTGTAGATGGGGCATGTTAGAAACATAGAAAATAGGTGCAGGAGTAGGCCATTCGGCCCTTCGAGCCTGCACCGCCATTCAATATGATCATGGCTGATCATCCAGCTCAGTAGCCTGTACCTGCCTTCTCTCCATACACCCTGATCCCTTTAGCAAAAAGGGCCACATCTAACTCTTAAATATAGCCAATGAACTGGCCTCAACTACCTTCTGTGGCAGAGAATTCATCAGATTCACCACTCTCTGTGTGAAGAAATGTTTTCTCATCTCAGTCCTAAAAGACTTCCCCCTTATCCTTAAGCTGTGACCCCTGGTTCTGGACTCCCCCTACATCGGGAACAATCTTCCCGCATCTAGCCTCTCCAACCCCTTAAGAATTTTATATGTTTCTATAAGATCCCCCCTCAGTCTTCTAAATTCCAGCGAGTATAAGCCCAGTCTATCCAGTCTTTCCTCATATGAAAGTCCCACCATCCCAGGGATCAATCTGGTGAACCTTCTCTGTACTCCCTCTAAGGCAAGAACGTCTTTCCTCAGGTTAGGAGACCAAAACTGCACACAATACTCCAGGTGCGGTCTCACCAAGGCCTTGTACAACTGCAGCAGAACCTCCATGCTCCTATACTCAAATCCTCTTGCTATGAATGCCAACATACCATTCGCTTTCTTCACTGCCTGCTGCACCTGCATGCTTGCCTTCAATGACTGGTGCACCATGACACCCAGGTCACGTTGCATCTCCCCTTCTCCCAATCGGTCACCATTCAGGTAATACTCTGCTTTCCTGTTCTTGCCGCCAAAGTGGATAAGATCACATTTATCCACATTATATTGCATCTGCCATGCATTTGCCCACTCGCCTAATCTATCCAAGTCACTCTGCAGCCTCCTAGCATCCTCCTAGCACATGTTGGTCGGTGTGGGCGGGTGGGACTAGTGTAGATGGGGCATGATGGACGGTGTGGGCAGGTGGGACTAGTGTAGATGGGGCATGTTGGTCAGTGTGGGCGGGTGGGACTAGTGTAGATGGGGCATGATGGACGGTGTGGGCGGGTGGGACTAGTGTAGATGGGGCATGTTGGTCAGTGTGGGCAGGTGGGACTAGTGTAGATGGGGCATGATGGACGGTGTGGGCAGGTGGGACTAGTGTAGATGGGGCATATTGGTCAGTGTGGGCAGGTGGGACTAGTGTAGATGGGGCATGTTGGTCAGTGTGGGCGGGTGGGACTAGTGTAGATGGGGCATGATGGACGGTGTGGGCGGGTGGGACTAGTGTAGATGGGGCATGTTGGTCAGTGTGGGCAGGTGGGACTAGTGTAGATGGGGCATGTTGGACGGTGTGGGCGGGTGGGACTAGTGTAGATGGGGCATGTTGGACGGTGTGGGCGGGTGGGACTAGTGTAGATGGGGCATGTTGGACGGTGTGGGCGGGTGGGACTAGTGTAGATGGGGCATGATGGCTATCCACCTCTTGCTATTAAAAGATATTTTATAAATTAAAGCTCATAGCTTTTTGTTTGGGGGAGAGAGAGGGAGGGAGGGAGAGAGGGAGGAATGGAGTGAGGGAGGGAGAGAGGAGGGGAAGAGAGAGGAGGGGGAGAGAGAGGAGGGGGAGAGAGAGGGGGAGGGAGAGAGGAGGGGAAAGAGAAGGGGGAGAGCTATTTAATCTTGTTATTAAAAAGATATTTTATACCTCAAAAAGCTACGAGCTTTAATTTATAAAATATCTTTTAATAGCAAGAGGTGGAGACTGGGTGTGGACAATGTCGCCCGTCGGGCGGGCTGCTAATTGATAATTGGTGGGATCGCTGAGCCTTGGGGAAGTTGTGGGCTTATGAAGGGCCACATGTGCTCACTGTTTATTTCAACAAAATGGCCGCCACATGTGCTCAGTTTTTTTCAACGAAATGGCCGCCACATGTGCTCGCTGTTTCTTTGTGTCAATGTTTGTCCTTGATTGCTAGCTCCCCTTCCCTCTCTCTCTCCCCCTCCTCTCTCTCACAATAGGTGCAGGAGGAGGCCATTCGGCCCTTCGAGCCTGTACGAACCGCCATTCAATGTGATCGCGGCTGATCGTTCTCAATCAGTACCCCGTTCCTGCCTTCTCCCCATACCCCCTGATTCCGCTATCCTTAAGAGCTCTATCTAACTCTTTCTCTTGAATGCATCCGGAGAATTGGCCTCCACTGCCTTCTGAGGCAGAGAATTCCACAGATTCACAACTCTCTGACTGGAAAAGTTTTTCCTCATCTCCGTTCTAAATGGCCTACCCCTTATTCTTAAACTGTGTGGCCCCTTGGTTTGGACTCCCCCAACATTGGGAACATGTTTCCTGCCTCTAACGTGTCCAACCCCTTAATAATCTTATACGTTTATACAGTGTATACAAGCCTAGTCGCTCCAGTCTTTCAACATACGACAGTCCCGCCATTCCGGGAATTAACCTGGTGAACCTACGTTGCACGCCCTCAATAGCAGGAATATCCTTCCTCAAATTTGGAGACCAAAACTGCACACAGTACTCCAGGTGCGGTCTCACTAGGGCCCTGTACAACTGCAGAAGGACATCTTTGCTCCTATACTCAACTCCTATACTCAACTCAACTCATTTGTGCTGCCAGATAATAATTTTTAAAATTTGGTAATTGCAGTCCACCTAATTCAAATTTCCATGTTAATTTTTCCAGACACTCTTGGCATTTTACCTTTCCAAAGAAAATTCCTCACAATTTTGTTCAATTCTTGAAAAAATTTATTTAGCAAAGGTATAGGCAGTGTTTGGAATAAATACTGTATCCTCGGAAAAATATTCATCTTAATACAGTTCACTCTCCCTAGCAATGTAATTGGAAGATTCATCCATTTCTTCAGGTCCTCATCTATTTTTTTTATTAATGGATTATAATTTAATTTATACAAATTATTTAACTTATTATCTACTTTAACTCCTAAGTACTTAATGCCTTCTTTTTGCCATTTAAACTGGCTTTCTCTTTTACATTGGTTATAATTGCCTTCAAAAAGAGGCATTATTTCAGTTTTATCTTTATTAATTTTATATCCTGATACTTTCCCGTATTCTTCCAATCTGAAATATAATTTTCTTAAGGATTCCAATGGTCTAGTAAGACAAATTAAGACATCATCTGCAAATAAAGTAATTTTGTGATCTTCCATGACTGAAGAAAATGTGGCCAAAGGAATATACTGCAAAAGGCAAGGGATGTTGTTTGCAAAGATACCTGACTACAGGGAATGTAGCCCAAGTTGTGATCATCGCTTCTATTGTGTACATGGTTGGAGGTGTGAATGTAAAACAAAGGGCCGAAGCTGCCTTCATGTCTGGTTACTCCAATGTGATAATTGCTTCTATTGTGTAGCCCTGAGCTCTGGAATAAAGTGGAGATTTTTCTTTTTAATATAGTTTTGGAGAGTTTGAGAAAGGGAGGGAGGGAGGGAGGGAGGGAGGGAGAGAGAGGGAGGGAGGGAGAGAGAGGGAGGGAGGGAAGGAGAGAGAGGGAGGGAGGGAGAGAGAGGGAGGGAGGGAGGGAGAGAGAGAGAGATTCACCCATGTACAAACAAACTCAAAAAGCTACGAGCTTTAATTTATAGAAACAGAAACATAGAAAATAGGTGCAGGAGTAGGCCATTTGGCCCTTCGAGCCTGTACGCACCGCCATTCAATATGATCATGGCTGATCATCCAGCTCAGTATCCTGTACCTGCCTTCTCTCAATACCCCCTGATCCCTTTAGCCACAAAGGCCACATCTAACTCCCTCTTAAATATAGCCAATGAACTGGCCTCAACTACCTTCTGTGGCAGAGAGTTCCACTGGCAGAGAATTCCAGTGGAATTTATCAAATAAAATAAATTTATCAAAAAGCTACAAGCTTTAATTAATAAATTTATCAAAAACTACGAGCTTTAATTTATAAATTTATCAAAAAGCTACGAGCTTTAATTTATAAATTTATCAAAAAGCTACGAGCTTTAATTTTTAAATTTATCAAAAAGCTACGAGATTTAATTTATAAACCGGCATGTTGGTCGTTGTGGGCAGGTGGGACTAGTGTAGATGGGGCATGTTGGTCGGTGTGGGACTAGTGTAGATGGGGCATGTTGGTCGTTGTGGGCAGGTGGGACTAGTGTAGATGGGGCATGTTGGTCTGTGTGGGCAGGTGGGACTAGTGTAGATGGGGCATGTTGGTCGGTGTGGGCAGGTGGGACTAGTGTAGATGGGGCATGTTGGTCGGTGTGGGCATGTGGGACTAGTGTAGATGGGGCATGTTGGTGTGGGCAGGTGGGACTAGTGTAGATGGGGCATGTTGGCCAATGTGGGAAGGTGGGACTAGTGTAGATGGGGCATGTTGGCCGGTGTGGGCAGGTGGGACTTGTGTAGATGGGGCATGTTGGGCGGTGTGGGCAGGTGGGACTAGTGTAGATGGGGCATGTTGGTCGGTGTGGGCAGGTGGGACTAGTGTAGATGGGGCATGTTGGCCGGTGTGGGCAGGTGGGACTAGTGTAGATGGGTCATGTTGGTCTGTGTGGGCAGGTGGGACTAGTGTAGATGGGGCATGTTGGTCAGTGTGGGCAGGTGGGACTAGTGTAGATGGGGCATGTTGGTCAGTGTGGGCAGGTGGGACTAGTGTAGATTGGGCATGTTGGTCTGTGTGGGCAGGTGGGACTAGTGTAGATGGGGCATGTTAGAAACATACAAAATAGGTGCAGGAGTAGGCCATTCGGCCCTTCGAGCCTGCACCGACATTCAATATGATCACGGCTGATCATCCAGCTCAGTATCCTGTACCTGCCTTCTCTGCATACCCCCTGATCCCTTTAGCAAAAAGGGCCACATCTAACTCCCTCTTAAATATAGCCAATGAACTGGCCTCAACTACCTTCTGTGGCAGAGAATTCCACAGATTCACCACTCTCTGTGTGAAGAAATGTTTTCTCATCTCGGTCCTAAAAGAATTCCCCCTTATCCTTAAGCTGTGACCCCTGGTTCTGGACTCCCCCAACATCGGGAACAATCTTCCCGCATCTAGCCTCTCCAACCCCTTAAGAATTTTATATGTTTCTATAAGATCCCCCCTCAGTCTTCTAAATTCCAGCGAGTACAAGCCAAGTCTATCCAGTCTTTCCTCATATGAAAGTCCCACCAGCCCAGGGATCAATCTGGTGAACCTTCACTGTACTCCCTCTAAGGCAAGAAAGTCTTTCCTCAGGTTAGGAGACCAAAACTGCACACAATACTCCAGGTGCGGTCTCACCAAGGCCTTGTACAACTGCAGCAGAACTTCCCTGCTCCTATAGTCAAATCCTCTTGCTATGAATGCCAACATACCATTCACTTTCTTCACTGCCTGCTGCACCTGTACGCTTGCTTTCAATGACTGGTGCACCATGACACCCAGGTCACGTTGCATCTCCCCTTCTCCCAATCGGCACCATTCAGGTAATACTCTGCTTTCCTGTTCTTGCCGCCAAAGTGGATAACCTCACATTTATCCATATTATATTGCATCTGCCATGCATTTGACCACTCGCCTAATCTATCCAAGTCACTCTGCAGCCTCCTAGCATCCTCCTAGCACATGTTGGTCTGTGTGGGCGGGTGGGACTAGTGTAGATGGGGCATGTTGGTCAGTGTGGGCGGGTGGGACTAGTGTAGATGGGGCATGTTGGTCAGTGTGGGCGGGTGGGACTCGTGTAGATGGGGCATGTTGGTCAGTGTGGGCAGGTGGGACTAGTGTAGATGGGGCATGTTGGACGGTGTGGGCGGGTGGGACTAGTGTAGATGGGCATGTTGATCAGTGTGGGCGGGTGGGACTAGTGTAGATGGGGCATGTTGGTCAGTGTGGGCAGGTGGGACTAGTGTAGATAGGGCATGTTGGACGGTGTGGGCGGGTGGGACTAGTGTAGATGGGGCATGTTGGTCAGTGTGGGCAGGTGGGACTAGTGTTGATGGGGCATGTTGGTCGGTGTGGGCAGGTGGGACTAGTGTAGATGGGGCATGATGGACGGTGTGGGCGGGTGGGACTAGTGTAGATGGGGCATGATGGCTATCCACCTCTTGCTATTAAAAGATATTTTATAAATTAAAGCTCATAGTTTTTTGTTTCGGGGAGAGAGAGGGAGAGAGGGAGGGATGGAGTGAGGGAGGGAGAGAGGAGGGGAAGAGAGAGGGGGAGAGAGAGAGGAGGGGAAAGAGAAGGGGGAGAGCTATTTAATCTTGTTATTAAAAATATATTTTATGCCTCAAAAAGCTACGAGCTTTAATTTATAAAATATCTTTTAATAGCAAGAGGTGAAGACTGGGTGTGGACAATGTCGCCCGTCGGGCGGGCTGCTAATTGATAATTGGTGGGATCGCTGAGCCTTGGGGAAGTTGTGGGCTTATGAAGGGCCACATGTGCTCACTGTTTCTTTGTGTCAATGTTTGTCCTTGCTTGCTGGCTCCCCTTCCCTCTCTCTCTCCCCCTCCTCTCTCTCACAATAGGTGCAGGAGGAGGCCATTCGGCCCTTCGAGCCTGTACGCACCGCCATTCAATGTGATCGCGGCTGATCGTTCTCAATCAGTACCCACTCTCTGTGGGTTTTAAATTGGTTAATTTTTTCGGGGTTAAATATAGTTGATGTAAAAAATTATATTGTACTAAACTATATCTCACATTAATAGTATTTTTCATACTATCTAAACACAATCTTTCCCAACTTGGTTCATCAATGATAATATTAAGATCTGTTTCCCATCTTTGTCTTGATTTTTGAATTCCTATCTTTGGACTAGATTTTTGTAATAATTTATACATTGATGATATAATTTTTTTATTCCCTTGCCCTGAATCAAGGATTCAATTCCTTTAATCTGAAATAGAGACATTGAATGACCTATCTTTTCCCTTAAAAAAAGATTGTAATTGATAATAGAAATAAATACTATTCCCTGGAATTTGATATTTATTTCTCAATTGAGAAAATGTCAAAAAGTTATTTCCTTCATAGCAATCTCCTATATGTTTAATACCCTTCTGTTCCCAGACTTGTAGTATTTGATTATTCCAAGCAAACGGCAATAATCTATTTTTTACTAATGGATTTTTAGCTGTTAAAACAAATCTTTTATCATTAACTTTAACTGTTTTCAACAATGTATTAATTAAATGTTTTAGCAAAGGTGACTCTTTATCCTTAACTAATAGCTTCGCTTCCCATTTATATATAAATTCTTCTGGACATAACTCTTTTATTTTATCCATTTCAATTTTAACCCATGCTGTTTTTCCACCCTCTTGATAAAAGGATGAAATAAAACTCATTTGTGCTGCCAGATAATAATTTTTAAAATTTGGTAATTGCAGTCCACCTAATTCAAATTTCCATGTTAATTTTTCCAGAGACACTCTTGGCATTTTACCTTTCCAAAGAAAATTCCTCACAATTTTGTTCAATTCTTGAAAAACTTTATTTGGCAAAGGTATAGGCAGTATTTGGAATAAATACTGTATCCTCGGAAAAATATTCATCTTAATACAGTTCACTCTCCCTAGCAATGTAATTGGAAGATTCATCCATTTCTTCAGGTCCTCATCTATTTTTTTTATTAATGGTTTATAATTTAATTTATACAAATTATTTAACTTATTATCTACTTTAACTCCTAAGTACTTAATGCCTTCTTTTTGCCATTTAAACTGACTTTCTCTTTTACATTGGTCATAATTGCCTTCAAAAAGAGGCATTATTTCAGTTTTATCTTTATTAATTTTATATCCTGATACTTTCCCGTATTCTTCCAATCTGAAATATAATTTTCTTAAGGATTCCAATGGTCTAGTAAGACAAATTAGGACATCATCTGCAAATAAAGTAATTTTGTGATCTTCCTGATTAACTTTAAATCCTTTAATGTCTGAATCTGATCTTATTAGTTCTGCCAGAGGTTCAAAAGCCAGATTCAAACTCTCTGTCCCAGATTTAAAACTAGCTACATTCCCTGTCCTCATGTATCTTTGCAAACAACTCGTCTGTCTCTCTGTGCTGGCTTTTGCAGTACACATTCTCGGAGGTGTCAATGTAAAACAAGGGCCGAAGCTGCCTTCATGTCTGGTTACTCCAATCTGATAATCGCTTCCATTGTGTAGCCCTGAGCTCTGGAATAAAGTGGAGATTTTTTTTTAATATATAGTTTTGGAGAGTTTGAGAAAGGGAGGGAGGGAGGGAGGGAGGGAGGGAGGGAGAGGGAGAGAGGGAGGGAGGGAGGGTGAGATGGGGAGGGAGGGAGGGAGGGAGGGAGAGAGAGAGAGGGAGGGAGTGTGAGATGGGGAGGGAGGGAGAGAGAGGGGAGAGAGAGAGATTCACCCACGTACAAACAAACTCCAAAAGCTACGAGCTTTAATTTATAGAAACAGAAACATAGAAAATAGGTGCAGGAGTAGGCCATTCGGCCCTTCGAGCCTGTACGCACCGCCATTCAATATGATAATGGCTGATCATCCAGCTCAGTATCCTGTACCTGCCTTCTCTCCATACCCTCTGATCCCTTTAGCCACAAGGGCCACATCTAACTCCCTCTTAAATATAGCCAATGAGCTGGCCTCAACTACCTTCTGTGGCAGAGAGTTCCACTGGCAGAGAATTCCAGTGGAATTTATCAAATAAAATTAATTTATCAAAAAGCTACGAGCTTTAATTTATAAATTTATCAAAAAGCTACGAGCTTTAATTTTTAAATTTATCAAAAAGCCACGAGCTTTAAATTTATCAATTTATCTAAAAGCTACTAGCTTTAATTTATAAAGTTATCGAAAAGCTACGAGCTTTAATTTATAAATTTATCAAAAAGCTACGAGCTTTAATTTTTTTAGTTTATCAAAAAGCTACGAGCTTTAATTTTTAAATTTATCAAAAAGCTACGAGCTTTCATTGATAAAATATCTTTTAATAGCAAGAGGTGGAGAGAGAGGAGGGGGAGAGAGAGAGGGAAGGGGAGAGAGAGGAGAGAGAGAGAGAGATTCACACACACACAAACAAACTCAAAAAGCTACGAGCTTTAATTTATAAATTTATCAAAAAGCTACGAGCTTTAAATTATAAATTTATCAATAAGCTACGAGCTTTAAATTATAAACAGGCATGTTGGTCAGTGTGGGCAGGTGGGACTAGTGTAGATGGGGCATGTTGGTCTGTGTGGGCGGGTGGGACTAGTGTAGATGGGGCATGTTGGTCGGTGTGGGCAGGTGGGACTAGTGTAGATGGGGCATGTTGGTCTGTGTGGGCAGGTGGGACTAGTGTAGATGGGGCATGTTTGCCGGTGTGGGCAGGTGGGACTAGTGTAGATGGGGCATGTTGGTCGGTGTGGGCAGGTGGGACTAGTGTAGATGGGGCATGTTGGTCTGTGTGGGCAGGTGGGACAAGTGTAGATGGGGCATGTTGGTCGGTGTGGGCAGGTGGGACTAGTGTAGATGGGGCATCTTGGTCTGTGTGGGTAGGTGGGACTAGTGTAGATGGGGCATGTTGGGCGGTGTGGGCAGGTGGGACTAGTGTAGATGGGGCATGTTAGAAACATAGAAAATAGGTGCAGGAGTAGGCCATTCAGCCCTTCGAGCCTGCACCGCCATTCAATATGATCATGGCTGATCATCCAGCTCAGTAGCCTGTACCTGCCTTCTCTCCATACCCCCTGATCCCTTTAGCAACAAGGGCCACATCTAACTCCCTCTTAAATATAGCCAATGAACTGGCCTCAACTACCTTCTGTGGCAGAGAATTCCACAGATTCACCACTCTCTGTGTGAAGAAATGTTTTCTCATCTCGGTCCTAAAAGACTTCCCCCTTATCCTTAAGCTGTGACCCCTGGTTCTGGACTCCCCCAACATCGGGAACAATCTTCCCGCATCTAGCCTCTCCAACCCCTTAAGAATTTTATATGTTTCTATAAGATCCCCCCTCAGTCTTCTAAATTCCAGTGAGTATAAGCCCAGTCTATCCAGTCTTTCCTCATATGAAAGTCCTGCCATCCCAGGGATCAATCTGGTGAACCTTCTCTGTACTCCCTCTAAGGCAAGAAAGTCTTTCCTCAGGTTAGGAGACCAAAACTGCACACAATACTCCAGGTGCGGTCTCACCAAGGCCTTGTACAACTGCAGCAGAACCTCCCTGCTCCTATACTCAAATCCTCTTGCTATGAATGCCAACATACCATTCACTTTCTTCACTGCCTGCTGCACCTGCATGCTTGCTTTCAATGACTGGTGCACCATGACACCCAGGTCACGTTGCATCTCCCCTTCTCCCAATCGGTCACCATTCAGGTAATACTCTGCTTTCCTGTTCTTGCCGCCAAAGTGGATAACATCACATTTATCCACATTATATTGCATCTGCCATGCATTTGCCCACTCGCCTAATCTATCCAAGTCACTCTGCAGCCTCCTAGCATCCTCCTAGCACATGTTGGTCTGTGTGGGCGGGTGGGACTAGTGTAGATGGGGCATGTTGGTCAGTGTGGGCAGGTGGGACTAGTGTAGATGGGGCATGTTGGTCAGTGTGGGCAGGTGCGACTAGTGTAGATGGGGCATGTTGGTCAGTGTTGGACTAGTGTAGATGGGGCATGTTGGTCTGTGTGGGCGGGTGGGACTAGTGTAGATGGGGCATGTTGGCCGGTGTGGGCAGGTGGGACTAGTGTAGATGGAGCATGTTGGTCGCTGTGGGCAGGTGGGACTAGTGTAGATGGGGCATGTTGGTCGGTGTGGGCAGGTGGGACTAGTGTAGATGGGGCATGTTGGACGGTGTGGGCAGGTGGGACTAGTGTAGATGGGGCATGTTGGCCGGTGTGGGCAGGTGGGACTAGTGTAGATGGGGCATGCTGGTCAGTGTGGGCAGGTGGGACTAGTGTAGATGGGGCATGTTGGTCAGTGTGGGCTGGTGGGACTAGTGTAGATGGGGCATGTTGGTCAGTGTGGGCGGGTGGGACTAGTGTAGATGGGGCATGTTGGTCAGTGTGGGCAGGTGGGACTAGTGTAGATGGGGCATGTTGGTCGGTGTGGGCGGGTGGGACTAGTGTAGATGGGGCATGTTGGACGGTGTGGGCAGGTGGGATTAGTGCAAATGAGACCATATCTGGAACACCGCATGCAATAGAAGGGTTTAGATGAGGTGCATGTGAACATCAGCCTCACTTGGAAGGGCTATTGAAGTGTGAGGGAACGGGGTAGAGAGACATCCCATGGTGGCTCGCCGTTTTAACCGCACTTCGCAAGAAAGGCCTTGGAGAGAGAGGTGATGGCGAGGAGGAGGAGTGTTGGGGAAAAGAGAGAGACAGATAGGGATTACAGTGATGAAAGGAAGAGATAGCGGAGAAGACGAAAGAAGAGATGGAGGGAGAGTTAAGTAACAAAGGGAGAGTGGGAACATGAAAAGAGTGCGGAGTTCAGATCGCGTGGGTTGGCAAAACGGAGCGATGGAAGGGTCAGATAGTTAGAAAGAAACGAAGGGATTAATGCAATGGGAGTGAGAAGGAGGGGGGGGGTTAGGAGAGAGAGGTTGACAGAGAGATGGCGGAGCCGAGAGTAAGATTAGAGATGGTAGGAGAGAGTGATAGTTCATAGAGAGCGACAGCAGTAAGGATGGAGGGAGAGAGAAAGGGAGGAGGGAGATGTGCCGCATCATTCGCTGTTATATTTGGGTTTCGGACAATTCTGAAGCCACAATATTTCTGTTCTCTGAGTGTCGTGAGTCTTTGGGTCGTTCCTGCTCAGAGGTGACGAAGGCAGAGAATGTTATTGTCCCGGCGCAAAATCAGACCCACTGCAGGCAAGCAAGGAGTGAATGGTTACCAGCCTCGCCGGGAGTGTGGGGGTGAGGTTGCAGTCAGTTAAGCCGCGATCATATTTAGCGGTGAAACAGAGTACAGGGGCCATTTTAGTGCGAGGTGATCTGTTGATCTAGTTCCTCAACCAGTGGACAAACGTCGCCCAGTCCACCTTCAAACTGGGCACCAGAAGCCCTGAGAGGGTCCCTGGAATTTGGGATTGCCTTAGTGAGTTAAGCGGATTGAATGAAATCAGACAAACAACATGAGGCGGAGAGTTGGACCTGATGGAGTTTGAAACAATATCCCCTTTGCTGGAACAATGCCGCTCCCAATTTCCATCCCTCAGTATCGCCACCATTCCCAGTCTTTGGAGTTTCTCAATCAATTCCCTGAATAAATCACGACCTGTCTCAGCAGGGATTTCATTTGGCTGATGTCATCTGTTTGCGAATCATTTCAAAATCTCTATATTTTAACTCTGTTCAAACTTCGTTGTCCCGGTGGAGACGGAAACTGGTATAAAATCTCCGGGAGTGTACTGCCCCGGCATTTCAATCCGAGAGATTACCGGTAGATCACGGGGACACTTCGCTGGGCAGAGAACATGTGGGAAAAGGTGTACGAATATTTTGACGTGGAGAAAATCTTGTACGTGATCATTGCTGCCGTTGGAGTCCCTGGTAAGTGAACAGAACAATTCAAGTTTTATAACTCCGTCCGTTAACCGGTGTTGACCTGATTCTGATCGTGTTACAATATTCCCAATTGATGAGCGTTGAATGTGTAAATTATATCAATCCTCTAAATGAAATATTTTTGAATTAACGCTGTGATTTTTCTCATTCTCACACAGCCGAAACTAACCCTCTTTTTCTCCCACTGCCGGGACCCACTAGAATGTTGTTCTTGCCTTCAGTGGGACCTTGTCCAGAGTTGTCCCAGTGCTCGGGACAGGCAGCTCTCCGGGACGGTGTGACTGGGAGGGGTTTACATTGTGAAGTTCACTGTGTCTGAGTTATTGATCAGAGTGAACACCCGCTCCTGTGGACAGGTCTCACTGTGGAGTCTGTCACAGTCGGATTCAACCTGCCTGTTGGTCAATAATTGGATCGATCTCCTGAACCGGTGGCCGCGGATCTACCGGCGTGTGTTGTTACCGAAGTGAACTCACTGTGGAATGAATCCATTAGCGGAGCCACTCTGCGGCCGGATCCTAAGTTGTCCCTGCCTTCCCTCTGGAACCCTCCTCGTCCCCATCAGATGCCGAGTTCCCAGAGCCCTGGTTAAACGCGGCCGGTCACGGTTAAGTCTGTGAAACCGACCCCCATCAGAGACTGTGAGCGAGGTTAACTGTAGACAGGACCATTCCGCCTATTGTAGCGGGCGGCTGCTCGTTCCCTCCCCGCCCTTTACCCCGCCCGTCGCCTTGTCTCTTCTCCCCTGAAGCAGGCAGGTCGGGCACAGTCGGAGCCGGGTCTGACATTGTTAAACCTGCAGCCGCGCATCGACTCCAACACTCCTGATCTCCAGCTGAAAGTGGAGCCGGTGTTCAGCCCCGGAGACCATGTTCAGTAATGCCCAGTGTCCGCTCCCCTTCTCTTTCCGCAGTGAATTTAGTGGCGATTGTGATCCTGTCCCGGGGAAAGTGCGGCCTCTCCACCTGCACCACTCGCTACCTGGTGGCCATGGCAGCGGCCGATCTACTCACCCTGATCACCGAGGTCATTTTGTATCAGATCCGATCTCATTACTTTTATTGGAGTTTCCTGGCCATCACCCCTGTGTGCAGTGTTATCGATGTACTGACGTATTCATCTACAGACTGTTCTGTCTGGTTCACCGTCACTTTCACCTTTGATCGCTTTGTCGCCATTTGATGCCAGAAGCTGAAAACTAAATATTGCACCGGGAAAACTGCGGCTGCGGTTCTCGCAACAGCCGGCGTTCTGCTGTGTCTGAAAAACGTTCCCCGCTACTTCACACGGGAACCCTGGACAACCATCGACAATGTCCCGTGGGGCTGTGACATGGTGGACAGTTATTACACTGACCCCGGGTGGGTGGCATTTGACTGGATCGACACGGTTTTAACTCCGCTCCTCCCTTTCGCTGTGATCCTGCTGCTCAACGCTCTGACAGTCCGGCACATTTTAGTGGCCAGTCGGGTCCGTCAGGGGCTGAGAGGTCAGAGCAAGGGGGAGAAGCGCAGTGACCCGGAGATGGAGAGCAGGAGGAGGACTGTGGTTTTACTCTTCACCATCTCCGGCAGCTTCATCCTCCTGTGGCTGACGTTTGTTGTAAACTTCGTTTATTATCAGATCACAGGGATTGGGAATGATATGAATGATTCTCAATATATCTTTAACAACGTCGCGTCTTTGCTGAGGAATCTCAGCTGCTGCACCAACACATTTATTTACGCGGCGACCCAGTCCAAGTTCAGGGAGCAGGTGAAGAGCGCGGTGAAATATCCGCTCACCTCAGCGCTGCGGCTCATTAATAAACCCGCGCCCTGAGCGCATCCCAGAGGGCGGCCGCAGTCTCTCCGCTCCGGGCTCCGGCTCCTCACATTCACCGCCGCATCTTCCAGCTGTCAGTCCCGGGCGGATGATCCCATCGCCGGCCCCGCTCCGGGACCCCCAGCCCCTCACATTCACCCAATCAAAGACGCAGATTAAGCAGG
>NW_027602869.1:0-26218 GCF_053455715.1 Rhinoraja longicauda | reverse complement strand
CACAGTGCAAATGGGAGCCTGTCCTCTTTCACATTCTCTGCATTTACCAAGCAGAAAGACAGGAGGACGGAGGAACTTGGGGCTGTCAATGGAAGCGTCTTGAGAGCAGTCGAAGAGGTGCTGAAGGTAGTATCATGTATGAAGGTAGACAAATCTCCAGGGCCTGATCAGATATATCCGAGGACATTGTGGGAAACTAGAGATGAAATTTTGGGAGCCCTGGTTGAAATTTACAAGTTGTCTTTAAATACAGGAGAGGTGCCGGAAGATGCGGGGGGGGGGGGGGATGTTGTGCCTCTAATCAAGAAGGTCTGAAGTGAAAATGCTGGGAACTATAGGTCAGCTTAACATGAGCTTAAATGAGCTTAACATCTGTACTCAGAAAGCTACTAGAGTATTCTGAGCGATAGGTTATACAGGCATTTAGATGGACAAAGGCTGATCAGGAATAGTCAGCATCGTTTTGTACGTGGGAGGTCGTGTCTCACTAATCTGAGTTTTTATGTAGACGTGACCAAAAAGGTCGATGAGGGCAGAGCTTTTGATGTTGAATATACGGACTTCAGCAAAGCATTCGACAAGATTCCGCATGGTAGGCTGCTCCGGAAGGTTCGATCGCATGGGAGAGGTAACTGAATGGATAGAAAATTGGCTTCATGGAAGTAGAGGGTGATGGTGGAAGGTTGCTTCTCGGACTGGAGGCACACTAGTGGTGTGCCTCAGGGTTCGGTGTGGGGCCCTCAATGATTTGGATGAGAACATACCAATCAATATCAATGATTTGGATGAGAACATACAGGGCAAGATTAGCAAGTTTGCTGATAATACAAAAGTAGCTGGTTTTGCAAATAGTGGAGAATTTTGTGAAAAATTGCGGCAGGATCTTGATCATTTGGCCAGGTGGGGAATGGTTGATGGAATTTAATACAGAAAAATGTGAGATGTTGCATTTTGGGAAGTCTAACATGTGCAGGGCCTACACAGTGAATGATATGCCTCTGGGTAGTGTTGTAGAGCAGAGGAATCTAGGAATGCAGCTGCATGGCTCCTTGAAGGTGGAGTCACAGGCAGATACAGTGGGCAAAAAGGCATTTGGTACATTGGCCGCCAGCAGTCAGAGTGTTGAGCATAGAAGTTGGAAGATCATGTTCAATATACAAGATACAAATAATTTAATAGCCAAGTATGTAAGAACATACAAGGAATTTAATTTGCCATACAGTCATACCGAAAATGCAGCAAGACACACAACGACATAAAAATTAACATAAACATCCACCACAGCGCACTGTGATGGAAGGCAATAAAGTCTTATCTTCTTCCCTCCTTTTCTCCCGCGTCGGGGCGGTCGGGGCGATTGGAGCTCCCGCGTCGGAGCAATCGAAGCTCCCACGTCGGGGCGGTCGAAGCTCCTGCGGTTGCAGTTCCTGAAGTCAGTCCCTGAGAAAGGGACTGCCAGCTCCACGATGTTACGTCCGCAGGTTCCCGCGGTTGGAGCTCCCAAAGTCGATCCCCAGCAAGAGGCTGCCAGCTCCACGATGTTAGGCCGCTGTGCGAATGGAGATACGATACGGAAAAGTTGCATCTCCGTCGAGGAAAGAGATTTTAAAAAGTTTTCCCATCCCCTGCCCCCACATAATGCAAATCTAAAGATACACTAAAACATACATTTAACAACAAACTATGAACAACAAAAGAAGGAAAGGACAAGACAGACTACTAGCGAGGCTGCCATCATGTGGCACCACCAGGTATTGCAGTGGTATAAGACGTTGGTGAGGCTGCATTTAGAGTATTGTGTTCAGTTCTGGGCACCGTGTTATACGAAAGATATTGTCAAGCTGGAAATGGTACAGCGAAGATTTATGAGGATGTTGCCTGGACTAGAGGGTCTGAGCAAAAGGAAGACGTTGAGTTGGCTGAGACTTTATTCCTTAGAGCCAAGGAGAATGAGGGGTTATCTTATAGAGGTGTATAAATCAAGGAATAGATTGGGTAGATGCATAGTATTCTGCCCAGAGTAGATGAATCGAGGACCAGAGGATATAGGTTTAAGGTGAAGGGGAAAAGATTTTAACGGAATCTGAGGGGTAACATTCTCACACAAAGGGTGGTGGGTGTTTGGAACAAGGTGCCAGAGGAGGTAGTTGAGGCTGGGACTATCCCAACATTTAAAAAACAGTAGGATAGGTGCATGGATAGGACAGGTTTGGAGGGATAAGGACCAAATGCAGGCAGGTGGGTCTAATGCAGTTGGGACGTGTGGGCAAGTTGGGCCGAAGGGCCTGTTTCCATGCTGTATCACTATGAATATGACATTGTGTCAAACATCCATACAAGTGTGTTTGTGTGTAAGAACCCCAGCACCAGTGTGTCCATGTGTGTCAAAGAACAATGTAACTGTGTCTGTACATATAAATACACAGTATAATTGTGTCTGTGTGCGTTAGAACCCCAGTACAAGTGTGTCTGTGCGTTAGAGCCTCAGTACCAGGTTGTCTGTGTGCCTTAGAGCCCTAGTACAAGTGTGTCTGTGCGTTAGAGCCCCTGTACAAGGTTGTCTGTGTGCGTTAGAGCCCCAGTATAATTGTGTCTGTGTGCGTTAGAGCCCCAGTATAATTGTGTCTGTGTGCGTTAGAGCCCCAGTATAATTGTGTCTGGGTGCATTAGAGCCCCAGTATAAGTGTGTCTGTGTGCGTTAGAGCCCCAGTATAGGTGTGTCTGTGTGCGTTAGAGCCCCAGTATAAGTGTGTGTGTGTGCGTTGGAGCCCCAGTACAAGGTTGTCTGTGTGCCTTAGAGCCCCAGTACAAGTGTGTCTGTAAGAGCCCCTGTACAAGTGTGGCTGTGTGTGTCGGAGCCCTGGCTTACGCGTGCCTGTTTGGAGACCCAGTGCGGTGCGCCAACCTGTGTGGATGCCCTGGCACGGTCATCGGTCTGCTTCGGAGACTCGGTACGGGCATGTCTGTCTGTGTGGGTGCCCTGGTACGGGCATGTCTCTGTGTGGGTGCCTCGGTACAGGCATGTCTCTGTGTGGGTGCCCCAGTACGGGCATGTCTGTGTGTGGAGGCCCCGGGACGGATATGCCTCTGTGTGGGTGCCCCAGTATGGGCATGTCTGTCTGTGTGGGTGCCCCGGTACGGGCATGTCTCTGTGTGGGTGCCCCAGTACGGTCATGTCTCTATGTGGGTGCCCCGGTACAAGTTCCCCTGCCAGCACCAGAGCTTTGACGTCGGAACCCCAGTACAGGTGCCCCAGTGGCATCGAAGCCCCAGCCTGACGATTACATTTTTTCCCTGAAGCTCAGGAGGTTGTGGTGTGACCTTATAGATGTATATAACGTCATGTGAAGCATAGATAAAGTGAATGTTCTCAGTGTTTTCCCTACTTCAGTCTAAAACAAAAGGGTCTTGTTATAAGATGAGACCAGTAAAATTTTAAAGGGTCCTGTGGGGCAACATGTTCACACAGTTCGTGGTGGGTATATGCAACAAGCTGCCAGAAGAAGCGAAAGAGGCAGATTCAATTAAAATCTATAAAACATTTTGTATAGGTACATGGATAGTGAAGATTTAATGGAATATTGGCCAAACAATAGCACTAGCTCAGGTAGACATCTTGGTCGGCATGGAAATATTGGGCTAAGAAGCCTCTTTGCATGCTGGATGACTCTACGCAATCTACTGCCAGGGAAGGTACTAAAAGAAGATGTGATAGCAACGTTCAAGAGGCATTTGCACAGACACGCAAGCAAGCAGGAATGGAGGGATATAGACCATGTGGAGGCAGACGAGATTAGTTTAGTTTGGCATTGTGGTTAATGCAGACATGACAGACTCCATTTACCATTCCACAACCCACTTGCCAAACTGATCAAGATCCTGCTGTAATTTTTGATAACCATTTACGCCCACTTTAGTGTCACCTGCAAACTTACAAATCATGTCTTCTCCTCAACCAAATTGTTGAAATAAAGCACCAACAGCAATGGGCCCAACACTGATCCCTGAGGCACACTGTTGGTCACACGCCTCCAGTTCGAAAAACAGCTTTGCACCGTCACACTCTGCTTCCTTCTATGAAGCCAATTCTCTATCGAGTCAGCTAACTCTCCCTGGATCCCACGTCTAACCTTCCAGAATAGCTTACCAAATGTCTTGCTGAATTGCCTACCATGTTGAACCTCATCAAATGCCTTGTGTGTCTGTCCTGGAGCAGATGTGTCAGTGGCTCAGTATCCTGGGCTGTGTATGTGAGTATGGCCAGGGGTGAGTGTGCTAGCCTGATCTATTCCTGACTTGTGTTTCAGTGTGTTTGGTCAGCTTCTTTGATCTTTTTGTTCTTTTCACTTCCCCAGATGAAAACTGCAAGCTGAGTGGAAGGAATGTGCTGGCAGCTTCCCCGTCTCGGGATTGGTTCTGCTCCAGCACAACCCAGAGGCTGAGTGAGTACGCCTCTGCTCCCCAGGATTCGGGTACAGCGTTTGGTACGGGTCCAATGTAAATAATTTCATTAAAAGTAACTTTCATATTTTTGTCCATTTCTTTTGCTGTATTTGGAAAGGACAAGTGCACTGTCGATCACAAAGTCTGTGCTCGTGTCAGTGCCCAAGTTTCTTCCCGGGATACTGCACGGGACACAAACACCTCCCTGGGTTTCCTACCATGGACACTGCATACACTCGAGCCTGTGCCTGGGATCCCTGCGACGTGTGAGCCTGACCTTAGGTTTGCCCTCCTAGAGCTTGAGTGCGAGCCCATGCTTCGGTGTCAGGCCCCAGACCCTGCACATGAGCCTGCGCTGTATTTTGGCCCTGTATTCTGCAAAAGACAGCAAAGAGCACAGGCTAGTACAAGTGCATGGCACTGGGCAAGGAGTCCAGGCATGGACTTTCACACCAGCCAGAGCAACAAACCTTGGTAAGAACTTGAGTGTGCAGGGGTTGGGGCAGAAAACTGGACAAATGTCTACGCTCATGGCAGGGGGTCCAATGTGCAGCGTACTGTGCCCAAAATCCATGCATGGGCTCCTGCAAAGAGTACGGGGCCCAGCACCCAGCACAAAGTGGAACACAGAGACTGGTACAGGAAGCATGGGGTGGGAAACCTGGGCTGGTATCCTTGCCCAAGGTCCTATGTCCTGTGCTAGTGTTTCCCATCTTGGATCCCATGCACTTGTGTGAGTGTGATTCACGGCCAGAGCAGGTAATGTTAAAAAAAACTTTAAACGCACCACATAGGTAAGAGAGGCAATCAAATACAATGATAGACAATAGGTGCAGGAGGAGGCCCTTCGAGCCAGCACCGCCATTCAATGTGATCATGGCTGATCATTCTCAATCAGTACCCCGTTCCTGCCTTCTCCCCATACCCCCTGACTCCGCTATCCTTAAGAGCTCTATCCAGCTCTCTCTTGAATGCAATCAGAGAATTGGCCTCCACTGCCTTCTGAGGCTGAGAATTCCACAGATTCACAACTCTGACTGATTCCACAGATTCACAACTCTCTGACTGATTCCTCAGATTAACAACTCTCTGACTGCTAGACACGGAAAGCTGGAGTAACTCAGCGGGACAGGCAGCATCTCTGGATCAAATACAATGATTGCTGGGGACAAAGATTCATGTGATCTTTATGTACAGTATCTCCCTTTGATGTGTTGCATACTGTTGTAGCCACTCGTATTTTCCTCTTCTTCAGAATGGTCTTAGTTATAAATCATGCACCTCAGACAGACACAGATCAACAAACAGCTCAATCCAATCCCCTGGCAACTAAACAGATGTCCTGTTACCCTTTCAACCTCATTTTAATTTTTACGATTGCCATTTGTTCCACTACAATTTCCCTCTTTTGTACTCTGCAACAAAGTATAAATGTTACTACCAATAGTTAATTGCACTCCTCCCACTGGTTGTAAGACCATGCGCATATCCTTTACAAATATTTAATGGCTACTCAATACACATGATCACGAGGCATTATTTGAAGAGTGGTTAGGACCTTCGAAATATATGTATCCCAAAGCCTTCTTGGTGCTCGAGGCCCCATTCGTTTGTGTAAATGGATACGTTATTCCATCATCCTTACATATTTCAATGCAAGCAGCGACAGTCAACATGACTGAAATGGATGCAGATTCATGAAGCAGAAAAGTTAGTTTACAACATGTTATACTGACTACTTTTCATTAGATAGCCATTGTCTGAACTATTACTACTGCTTTGGAAATACAGAATTAACCCGTTTGCTGCAAACAGCAATCATTTCCGTTCATCTTGCAAAACTTTTCAATGCAATGTGATACAGTGAAACAAATTAATCTAATGAATGCAGCTTCGTGAAATGCATCAGAAAAGGTAGTTACAGCATGTTATTATTTACTACTATTTAGTAAATAGCTGTTGTATGAAAAATAACTACAGCTTTGCAAATCCTGAATTGACCTGCTTGCCGTAAGCAGCAATCATTTCCATTCATTTTGCAATAACGTTTCAATGCAACGTGATAGAGTGAAACAAATGACTCCAATTGATGCAGCTTCATAAAACATACCATGAAATACAAAGTTAGTTTTGTAACCCGTTCAGTTAATAGCTGTGTATTAAATATAACTCTACTGCTTAGCAAATATTGAATTGGTCTGTTTGCAGTAAACAGCATTCTATTCCATTCATCTTGCAATAACTTTTCAACGCAAGGGGGCGTTGTGTTATTGGTTAAGGAGGATGTCGAGGCAGTGGTCAGAGGTGACACTACGGATGGTTCGGTCTCGTGAGGCTATGTGGGTGGAGCTGAGGTACAAGAAAGGGATGATCATCTTGTTAGGCGTGTACTACAGACCCCCAAACAGGTCAACAGGAATTAGAAGAGCAAATATGCCAGGAGATTGCAGACAGCTGTAATAGGGGATTTTAACTTTCCCAATATTGACTGGGAAAATCATTGTATGAATAGTTTAGATGGGGTGCAAATTCTTAAACGTGTTCAGGAGAGTTTTCTCCGGGAATATGTAGAGAGCCCCACACGTGAGAGGGCAACACTTGATCTGGTCTGGGGAAATTGGGAAGGGCAAGTGAACAAAGTGTTCGTGGAGACGCCTTTTGTGGCCAGTGACCGCTGTTCCATTAGGTTTAAGATAGTTATGGATAGGGACAGAGAGGGCCCACATGTTACAATGCTCAATTGCGGTGAGGCCAACTTTAAGGGTATGAGAGAAGGTCTCGCTCAAGTTGATTGGAGCAGGTTATTTGAGGGGAAAGTAATATAAGCCAAGTGGGATGTTTTTAAAAGTGTTTTTTTTTAAAAAGTGTGCTGACAAAAGCTCAGGATATGTACGTCCCCGTTAGAGTGAAGGGGAAGGCAGGCAAACGTAAGGAAGCTTGGATGATGAGGGAAATTGAACCATTGGTCAAGAATAAGAATGACGCTTGGGACAGGTATTGGCAGCTAGGATCAAGTGCATCCCTGGAGGAGTTTCAGAAACTAAGGAGCAAACTATTAAAGGAAATCAGAAGGGAAAAAAGGGCCAGGAGATAGCTCTGGCAGATAGCATTAGGGACAATCCCAAGAGATTTTATAAATACATAAGGGGGAAAAGGGTAACTAGAGAGAGAGTGGGACCCCCTCAGGAATCAAAGCGGTCACCTCTGTGTGGAGCCACAGGAGATGGCCAAGGTCCTCAATGAGTATTTCTCCTTTGCTTTTAACGTGGAGAAAGACAGGAGGACGGAGGAACTTGGGGCAGTCAATAGAAGTGTCTTGAGAGCAATCAGCATTACAGTTGAGGAGGTGCTGAAGGTCCTAATGCATACAAAGGTAGACAGATCTTCGAGGTAGGATCAGATATTTCCGAGGACATTATGGGAAACTAGGGAGGAAAGTGCGGGTACTAGTTGTCATTAAATACAGAAGTGGTGCTGGAAAACAAATGTTGTGCCTCTATTCAAGAAGGGCTGCAGGGAAAATGCTGGGAACTATAGGCCAGTGAGCAACTTAGTTGGAAAGTTACTAGAGAATATTCTGAAGGTTAGGATATCATAAGATCATAAGTGGTAGGAGTGGAATTAGGCCATTCGGCCCATCGTCTACTCTGCCATTCAATCATAGCAGATCTATCTCTCGCTCCTAACCCCATTCTCCTACCTTTTCCCCATAATATCGGACACCCGTACTAATTAAGAATCTATCTATCTCTGCCTTAAAAATATCAAGTGACCTGGCCTCCACAGCCTTCTGTGGCAGAATTCCACAAATTCACCACTGACTAAAGAAATTCCTCCTCGTCTTCCGATAATAACGTCCTTTAATTCTGAAGTTATCACCTCTAGTCCTAGACTCTCCCACTAGTATAAACATCCTCCCCACATCCACTCTATCCAAGCCTTTCACTATTTTGTACGTTTCAATGAGGTCCCCCCTCATTCTTCTAAACTCCAGCTCGTCATATGTTAACCTACTCATTCCTGGGATCATTCTTGTAAACCTCCTCTGCACCCTCTCCAGAGCCAGTACATCCTTCCACAGATATGGTGCCCAAAATTGCTCACAATATTCCAAATGTGGCCTGATCAACACCTTATAGAGCCTCAACATTACATCCCTGTTTTTGTATACAAGCCCTCTCAAAATAAATACTAGCA
This sequence comes from Rhinoraja longicauda, assembly GCF_053455715.1. Lineage (NCBI taxonomy): Eukaryota > Metazoa > Chordata > Chondrichthyes > Rajiformes > Arhynchobatidae > Rhinoraja > Rhinoraja longicauda. Next base: position 17,578 of record NW_027602869.1, on the reverse strand, counting down.
TTTACACATGCATTTAGATGGACAAGGAATAGTCAGTGTGGGTTTGTACGTGGGAGGTCAAATCTGATGGAGTTTTTTGAAGATGTGACCAAAAAGGTAGATGAGGGCAGAGCTGTAGATGTTGTATATATGGACTTCAGCAAAGCATTCGGCAAGGTACCTCATGGTAAGCTGCTCTGGAAGGTTCAATCGCATGTGATCCAAGGATAGAGCAGAATGGATAGAAAATTCATAGAAGGAAGCTGAGGGTGATGGTGGAAGATTGCTTCTCGGACTGGAGGCCTGTAACTAGTGGTGTGCCTCAGGATTCAGTGCTGGGCCTATTACCGTTTGTCATCTATATCAAAGATTTGAATGAAAACATACATGGCACGATTTGCAATTTGCTGATGATACAAAAGTGGGTGGTTTTGCAAATAGTGAAGATGGTTGTGAAAAATTGCAGCAGGATCTTGATCGATTGGCCAGGTAGGCTGAGGAATGCTCAATGGAATTTAACACGGAGAAAGGTGAAGTGTTACACTTTGGAAAGTCTAACATGGACAGGACCTGCGCAGTGAATGGTAGGACTCTGGGGAGTGTTATAGAGCAGGGATCTAGGAGTGCAGGGACAAGGTTCCTTGAAGGTGGAGTTGCAAATAGATAGGGTGGTTAAAAAGGCTTTTGGCACACTAGCCTTCATCAGTCAGAGTATTGAGTTTAGAAGTTGGGAGGTCATGTTGCAATTGTATAAGATGTTGGTAAGGCCGCATTTAGAGCATTGTGTTCAATTTTAGGCACCATGTTATAGGAAAGATGGTGTCAAGCTAGAAAGGGTACAGAGAGGTGTAAGAAAATAACTGCAGATGCTGGTACAAATCAAAGGTATTTATTTCACAAAATGCTGGAGTAACTCAGCAGGTCAGGCAGCATCTCAGGAGAGAAGGAATGGGTGACGTTTCGGGTCGAGACCCTTCCTCAGATTGTGAAATAAGGGTACAGAGAAGATTTATGAGGATGTTGCCAGGACTCGAGGGTCTGAGCTATAGGGAGAGGTTGAGTAGGCTGGGACTCTATCCCTTGGAATGCAGGAGGAGGAGGGGTGATCTTAGAGATGTATAAAATCATGAGAGGAATAGATTGGGTAGATGCACAGAGTCTCTTGCCCAGAGTAGGGGAATCGAGAACCAGAGGACATAGGTTTAAGGTGAGGGGGGATAGATTTAATAGGAACCCAAGGGGTAACTTCTTCACCAAAGGGCAGTGGGTGTATGGGGTGAGCTGGAGTTGAGACCGGTACCATTGTAACATTTAAGAAACATTTAGACAGGTAAATGCATTGGATAGGTTTAGAAGGGAAATTGGCCAAACATAGGCAGGTGGGAGTAGTGTAGATGTGACATGTTGGTCGGTGTCGGAAAGTTGGGCTGAAGGTCCTGTTTTGAAACTGTATGGCTCTCTAAGGAGACCATCAACTGACAGCAAGATCAGGTTTATGGGAAAGATTGTAGATAAAGCAAGGATAGCCCGTGAAAATGAAAGTTTCTTTAATTGTTGTTCAAAATAGAAGGAACAGTTTAAGAATTGAGCTCACAGGATACATATTAGAATAGAAAATGAGATCCAAATTATTACAAGTATTTCTGTAACAGTTGCTGGAAATTCCAAGCCTTGGAAACCATTATGAATCGACCATTTATTTTAGAGAAAGTGAGAAATTCCAGTCTTAAGATACTGTAAACGCATGCTCAATATATCAGCCATATACCTCTGTAGATATGTTGAAATTGCAGGGGTTAACAAGAGTAAGAACGGATACAAAAATTGGAAGAAAAAAATATATAATCGGCACTAACGTGTAGTGACCAGAACAGACACTAGATGGAGCTGCTGACCCCAGGCTTGAATGTCAGCCCCATTGACTACAACAGTGCTGTTGGGGACGGTAGATCACATGGGATCCACAGAGCTGGGTAACTGGATCCAGAATTGGCTTCATGAAAGGAAGCAGAGGGTGATGGTAGAAGGTTGTTTTTTACATTAGAGGCCTCTGACTAGTGGTGTACCTCAGGGATCATTGCCAAACCCATTGGCATTTGTTTATGTCAATTTGAATGAGAATATTGAAGGCATGACACGAAAGTTGGTGGCATGGTAGACAGTGAAAATTGACATCAAAAGTTACAGCAGGTTCTTGATCAGTTTTTTTTAACGTAGCTAAGTGGAAGGTGTATTTTGGGAGGTTAATAGGGCAGAACCTTCACAGTGAATGACAGGGCGCTGTGGAGTGTTGTAGAGCAGAGGACATTGTTCTGAAAGTGATGTCACGGGTAGACTGCGTGGTAATGATGTTTTGCTACATTAGCCTTAAACAGTCAAGGTATTGAGTATAGAATACTAGATTCAAAGCCGTCTTGTTGACCCTCTTTGTAACTAATTTTCACCCAGCCCACAGCTAACAATGGCCTGTACCCTTGATCATCGTTACTTTTTTGCGTATCTTTCATTCATTTGTGCTATCTCTATATCACCGTCTATGTCTCCCGTTTCCCTTTCCCCTGCTCTAAACGGGCCTATCCCACTTAGGCGATTTTAAGGCGACTGCCGGTGACTAGGCTTTCGCCGGGGTGTCGCGGGCATGATCGTGAGGAGTCTTCCAAGAATCGTAGTGGATCTCGGCGCGTCGCTGAGAAATCAACCGGAGTGAAATTTCTCAGCGACAGCTGGCTTGTCGCCAGGTATCGTTGCTTATTGCGGGCGCTGTCGCATGATGTCCCCAGGTTTGCTAGGTTGTCGCAGATGCATTTAGAAGCACATAATATTAAATTAAGTAAAGTCATTTGAAGATACCATAAAATACTTGTGTTTAACCAATTTATTTACCGTCAGGCCATTTGACAGGTAGATTGGAGGCGACAGTTTGACGGTCAGGTAAGCGTGGGAATTTCCGCGATGTTTATGGCCATCAGCGATTACATTTAAAGTGGGCTCCCAACCCAGACATGCATCTCCCGTACATTTTCAAAGAATGCCCACACTCCGCCCAAAAATCCATTTAACCACTTTTTAAATTACATTTCTTAATACTGCTGTTAGTAAACTGGAAGTCAATCCAGTTTATGCCTTGTTACCGTGAAGCTTGGTTTCGTAAGTAACCCGGGCAAGATGTTATATTTCAAAACTCTCAAGTACTTACCGACTTGTCAGTGATTTCAGCGAAAATTAGGACGCCGGAGAAGCATTGACAGCATGGGAATTTCGCGATGTTTCCGAAGACGGTGTAATCTCGACCTGACTCGGCATTGTCGTGGTCATTGTCATAGGGTAAAAGAAAATTTTGGCGATCTGCTATGACTTTGACAGTCGCCGGCAGTCACCTAAAAAATCGCCTAAGTGGGACAGGCCCTTTAGTCTGAAGAAGGGTCTCAACCCAAAATGTCACCTATTCCTTTTCTCCAGAGATGCTGTCTGACCCACTGAGTTACTCCAGCTTTTTGTGCCTATCTTTGGTTTAAACCAGCATCTGCATTTCCTTCCTATGCATTTTGAGTATAGAGGTTTGGATGTCAGACAAGACATCGGTGAGACTGAACTTGGGGTATGTGTTCAGTTTTGGTCACCCTGCTGTAAGATGCATGTCATTAAACTGAAAAGAGTGGAGATAAATTTACAAGGATGTTGCCGGGACATGAGGGCTACAGGAAGAGGTTGAGCAGACTCGGTCTTTATTCCTTGGAGCACAAGGAGGCCCATCTTCTAGAGTACAAAATCATGAGAATAGATCATGAATGCAGTCTTTTGACAAGTGTGGGAGAAATCAAGAACCAGAAGACATAGGTTTAAGGTGAGAGGCAAGGTGCCAAAAGGCTGGTAAGTGGCAAATTTTGTTCTTTTAGTTCAGAAAGGCTGCAAGGACAAGCCAGGAAACTACAGGTTTAAGAACTTACATCAGTGGGGGAATGTTACTGGAGGAGGTTCTAAGAAACAGGATCTAACTGCATTTGGAAGGCAAGGACCATTTGGGGATAGTGAGCATGGTTTTGTGCTTGGCGTTAGCACCTCAACATCTCCTGGAGCATAGGAAGCTGGCGGTGACAGTAGCAATGTACCAAATCAAATTTACCAAATCAGACAGGATGAACAGCCAATCTCGTCCCACAGCAGGAAGTCCAAAACCTGAGGACAACATGTGAATGCGAGGGGAAAAGATTAAAAGGGGAGTTCCCCCACAGACAGTGGCAGGTACCTGCACGAAGCAGCCAGAAGAACTGATGGAGGCCGATATAATCACAAGCTGTGGCAGCACTGCCATTGCAGCCGCAGCTCGCCTGCGATCCGTTTGTCTTTTTTCCTTCTTGTCTTATTTTTAATGTTTGAAGTATGTTATGGTTTACTTTTAGTTGTATATTATGTGGGGGGTGGGGGGTGGGGGGAGAGGTGGGGGAAACTTTAAAAAAAATCTCTTTCTTCAATGGAGATGCGACCTTTTTCCGGGTCTCGTCTCCGTTCGCGCTGCGGCCCTGCATCAGGGAGCTGGCGGCCTTCAGCTGGAATCGACCTTGAGGGCTCCGGTCGCAGAGCCCTTGGACTTACCAGGTTGACTTCGGAGGCTTTGGCTGCGGGCCCTGTGCACTGTGACATCGGGAGCTCGCAGGTCCCTGGTTGGCGACCGATTTTCGGGGGCTCCAGCAATATTATCTTCGTCCACCCAGTGTTGTGGGCCTTGGGTCGGCCCGTTCACAGGACTTTTCATCGACCGGAGCGGCTTAAAATCGGCCTTGGGATCTTCCATCGCCTGGTGGGGGCTTCAGAGTTGGGGGCCTCGATCGCCACGATGCAACAGTTTTGACTGCCCGACCGCGGGTGAAGAAGCAAGAAAGAGATAGGACTTTCTTTTCTACCTTCCATCACAGTGTGGAGGTGCCTGGTGGAGAGTCACTGTGATGGATGTTTCTGTTGAATTATGTAGTCGTGTGTTTTTGTTGCTTTTTTATTGTTGTGACTGCATGGAAACCAAATTTCATTCGAACCTGTTTTGAATGATAATAAAGAAATTCAATTCAATCATTGACACTTGGACAGCTACCTGGATAGGAAAGGCTGAGAGGCCAGGTACAGGTGAGTGGGACTATTGCTCAATTAGGGCCAAAAGGCTTGTGTCCGGGCCATATGGCTGAACAGAACAGCACAGAAACAGGCCCTGAGGCCCACAATGTCAGTGACGAACATGATGCCAAGTTGAACTAATTTCCTGTACTTACATGTGATCAATAATATTCCATTCTCTGCGTTCCCATGGGCCTATCCAAGATCCTCTTATATGCCACTATTCTATCTGCCTTCACCACCACCCCTGGCAGCATGTTCCAGGTACCCACCACTCGGGGAAAAACTTGCCCAGAGCATTTTTAAACATTAGCTTTCATCTTAAAGCCTTGCCCTCTCTTTTTTGACTCTGTGTAAAAGGTTATATGCCTCAATTTATCAACTTCTATGACGTTGCCCTCAGCCTCCAATGCTCCAAAGAGTCCAAGTCTGTCCAATCTCTCCTTGAAGCTAACACCCTCTAATCCAGGCAGCATTCTGGTAAACCTTGCATCCTCTCCAAAACCGACACATCCTGATTGTAAGGGAGTGACCAGAATGGCACACAATACTACAAATGTGGCCAAAACCAAGGTCTTAAAGATGTAAAGTTGACCTCCTGATCTTATTCAAAGCCCTGATCAATGAAGGCCAACAGGTCCAGGATTACCTGTTACAGGTCCAGGAACCTAGAGGATTGATGAAGGCAGTTGTAGATGTTGTCTTAAATGGACCAGCAAAGCCTTCAACAAGGCATGGTAGGCTAGTGTGGAGGATCACAGGGGATCTTGAGCAAGCTAGCAAAACAGATACAACATTGCCAGGTGTGTAGGAAGGAACTGCAGATGCTGGTTTAAAATGAAGATAGACACAAAAAGCTGGATTAACTTAGCGGGACAGGCAGCATCTCTGGAGAGAAGGAATGGGTAACATTTCAGGTCAAGACCCTTCTTCAGACTGAAAGTCACGGGAAAGGAAAACGAGAGATATAGACAATGATGTAGAGAGATATAGAACAAATGAATGAAAGATATGCAAAAAAGTAACGATGATAAAGGCAACAGGTCATTGTTAGCTGTGGGCTGGGTGAAAACGAGTTACAAAGAGGGTCAACAAGATGGCTTTGAATCTAGTATTCTATACTCAATACCTGGGGAATCAAGGGATGGGGGGGGGGGGGGGGGGGATGGGGATGGGAGAGAGAGGGAATGCAGGGGTTACTGGCCCTGTCCCCAAACTCTATCTCTGTTACATTGACGACTGCATCGATGCTCCCTCCTGCACCCAAGCAGAACTCATGGATTTCATTAACCACCACCCACTTCCATCCAGCACTCAAATTTACTTGGACCATCTCCGACATCTCCCTCCCCTTTCTTAATCAAAAGACATAGACTATTAACTGACATCTATTACAAACCCACTGACTCCCACAACTATCTCGACCACACTTCTTCCCACCCTGCTTCATTCAAAGACTCTATCCCCTACTCCCAATTTCTCCGCCTATGCCACATCTGCGCCCAACATGAGGTGTTCCATTCTAGAACATCCGAGATGTCCTCATTCCTTAGAGAACGGGGGTTCCCCTATTTCATCATAGATGAGGCCTTCACATGTGTCTTTTCAGTACCCCGCAGCTCTGCCCTTGCTCCCCCTCCTAGCCACAACAGAGACAGTCCCCCTGGTCCTTACCTTTCACCCCATAACCTGTCGTGTACAACACATAAATACAGCTACAGATCCAGGATACAGCACGGTTGCCAAACACTTTAATTCCCCTTCCCATTCCCACACTGACCTTTCTGTCCTAGGCCTCCTCCATAGTCAAAGTGAGGCTAAACGCAAATTGGAGGAACAGCATCTCATATTTCGCTTGGGCAGCTTACAGCCCAGTGGTATGAATATTGATTTCTCTACCTTCAAATAACCCCTGCATTTCCTCTCTGAATATCCCTCCCTCACCCAAGTCACAGCAGCTTTCGTTCTGACCTAGCGACAACTAACAATGACCTGGTTTATAGAAACATAGAAAAATAGGTGCAGGAGTAGGCCATTCGGCTCTTTGAGCCAGCAGCGCCATTCAATATGATCATGGCTGATCATCTAAAATCAGTACCCATTCCTGTTTTTTCCCCAAATCCCTTGATTCCTTTAGCCCTAAGAGCTATATCTAACTCTGTCTTGAAAACATCCAGTGAATTGGCCTCCACTGCCTTCTGCGGCAGAGAATTCCACAGATTCACAACTCTCTGGGTGAAGACATTTTTCCTCATCTCAGTCCTAAATGGCCTACCCCTTATTCTTAAACTGTGACCTATAGTTCTGGACTCCCCCAACATCGGGACATGTTTCCTGCATCTAGCATGTCCAATCCCTTAATAATTTTATATGTTTCTACAAGATCCCCTCTCACCCTTCTAAATTTCATTGAATACAAGCCCAGTCGCTCCATTCTTTCATCATATGACAGTCCCACCATCCCAGGAATTAACCTCGTGAACCTATGCTGCACTCCCTCAATAGCAAGAATGTCCTTCCTCAAATTAGGAGATCAAAATTGCACACAATACTCCAGGTGCGATCTCACCAGGGCCCTGTACAACTGCAGTGGGACCTCCTTGCTCCTAAATGCAAATCCTCTCACAACGAAGGCCAACATGCCATTAGCTTTCTTCACTGCCTGCTTACTTTCAGTGACTGATGTACAAGCACACCCAGGTCTCATTGCACCTCCCCTTTTCTTAATCTGATACCGTTCAGATTTTAGATTTAGATTTAGAGATATAGCGCGGAAACAGGCCCTTCGGCCCACCGAGTCCGCGCCGCCCAGCGATCCCCGCACGTTAACACTATCCTACACACACTAGGGACAATTTTTACATTTACCCAGTCAATTAACCTACATACCTGTACGTCTTTGGAGTGCGGGAGGAAACCGAAGATCTCGGAGAAAACCCACGCAGGTCACGGGGAGAACGTACAAACTCCGTACAGACGGCGCCCATAGTCAGGATCGAACCTGAGTCTCCGGCGCTGCATTCGCTGTAAGGCAGCAACTCTACCGCTGCGCCACCGTGCCTTCTGCCTTCCTGTTCTTGCCACCAAAGTGGATAACCTCACATTTATCCACATTATACTGCATCTGCCATGCTTCTGCCCACTCACCCAACCTATCCAAGTCACTGCAGCCTCATAGCATCCTCCTCGCAGCTCACACTGCCACCCAGCTTTGTGTCATCCGCAAACTTGGAGATGTCACATTTAATTCCCTCGTTTAAATCGTTAATACATATTGTAAATAACTGGGGTCCCAGCACCGAGCCTTGTGGCACCCCACTAGTCACTGCCTGCCATGCTGAAAAGCACCCGTTAATTCCTACTGCTTCCTGCCTGCCAACCAGTTCTCTATCCATGTCAATGCCCTACCCCCAATACCATGTGCTCTAATTTTGCACACGAATCTCTTGTGCGGGACCTTGTCAAAGGCTTTTTGAAAGTCCAGATACACCACATCCACTGGCTCTCCCTTATCCATTCTACTTGTTACATTCTCAAAAAATTCCAGAGGATTATTCAAGCATGATTTCCCCTTCATAAATCCATGCTGACTTTGACCGATCCTGTCACCGCTTTCCAAATGCGCTGTTATAACATCTTTAATAATCGACTCAAGCATCTTCCCCACTACCGATGTAAGGCTAACTGGTCTATAATTCCCTGTTTTCTCTCACCCTCCTTTCTTAAAAAGTGGAGTTACATTAGCCACCCTCCAGTCCACAGGAACTGATCCAGAGTCGAGAGAACATTGGGAAATGAGCGTATTTTCTTCAGATACAACATTGGCTTGGTGGAAATAGAAGGTGGTTGTCAAGATTGTTATTCAGATTGGAGACCAGTGGTGTGCCACCAGCATTAGTGTGTGGTCCTCTGATGCTAATGGCTTGGATGACTATGTTATTAAGATTTATTTCACAAAATGCTGGAGTAACTCAGCAGGTCAGGCAGCATCTCAGGAGAGAAGGAATGGGTGACGTTTCGGGTTGAGATCCTTCTTCAGACTGAAGAACTAAGATAGTTATTAAGATAGTTAGTTAACGGATGACAGCAAAATTAGCAGTGCAACTGACAGTGATTATCTCAGATTTCAACAAGATTTGATGATTTGGGGAAGTGATCCAATAAATGACAGATGAGATTTAACTTTGACCATTGCAAAGTTTTGCATTTTGTTAAGTTAAACCAGGTCAAGACTAACAGGAAACCGTCCCATGGACTGTTGCAGAATAAAGAGTCCTGGGTGGTACAGGTATAATTTCACGAAAGTGGCAATGTATAGATAGGATGGTGAAGGTGGTATTCGGTATGCTTGCCTTCAGTCAGGGTATAGAGTAAAAGGAATAAAAGACATTCAGCATGGGTTTGTGCAGGACAGCTCACAGATGAAGTTTTTAGATGATTAAGATGATTGATGAGGGTAGGGCAGTAAATAGTGTACATGGGCTTTCACTAGACATTTGACTGGGTTTAGTCTCTTGATACAGCGCGGAAACAGGCCCTTCGGCCCACTGAGTGCGCACCAACCAGCGATCCCTGCACACTAATTATCCTACACACACTAGAGACAATTTAACCAAGCCAATTAGCCGACAAACCTGAGATAGAAACAAAAAGCTGGAATAACAGCGGGTCAGACAGCATCTCTGGAAAAAAGGAATAAGTGACATTTTGGGTCAAGACGTCACCTATTCCTTTTCTCCAGAGATGTTGTCTAACCTGCTTAGTTACTCCAGCTTTTTTGTGTCTATCTTCGGTTTCAACCAGCACCTGCAGTTCCTTCTACACATTTAGCCGACTAATCTGTATGTTTTTGGAGTGCGGGTGGTAACTGGAGAAAACCCACGCAGGTCATGGGAGAATGTACAAACTCCGTACAGACAGCACCTGTACTCAGGATTGAACCTGTGTCTCTGGCGCTGTGAGGCAGCAACTCTACCGCTGCGCCACTGTGCTGCTCTCATGGTCAGATGACCAAGATTAAGAACCTTGATATGATAGTGTTTAAGAGGCATTTAGACACAAGCAGGGAATCGAGCAGGTGCAAGCAGATGCGATTAGTTTCTATCAGCATCATGGTCAGTGTGAGCTGAAGGGCCCTTTCATGTGCCAACATTAATGCTGACTTGACCATTCAAACCCAACTTCAGAAAGCCCATTAACCTGCTAAGGACTTGTACATAACGTGCTGGAACCCTGCTGCAGTCTCCAAAACATTAGATCTTCAAATCACTGGAGATTAGCAACTCCTTTTACACAAAAAGGAGCATAATTCCAGATCCAGGGACTAACGGGCCAAATCAATCAGAAAACTGGAGATCAGGCTGCTAGCATTTTTATCAAGAGGACTGGAATACCCTGCTTGTGTCTAAATGCCTCTTAAACAGAGATGTAATGCTGAGGCTCGAAAATGCGCTGGTCAGGGTGCATTTGGAGTACAGTGAACAAATTTGGGCCCCATATCTGAAGAAGGATGTGCTGGCTCTGGAGAGGATCCAGAAGAGGTTTACAAGAATGACTCCAGGAATGAATGGGTTAGCACATGATGAGTGTTTGTTAGAACTGGCTTCTACACACTGGAGTTTAGAAGGTTGAGGGGGGACTTACAGAAACTTACAGAATAACAAAACGCATAGATAGAGTGGATGTGGAAAGGATGTTTCCACTGGTGGGAGAGTCTAGGACCAGAGGTCCTAGCCTCAGAATTAAAGGGCGCGCCTTTAAAAAGGAGGTGAGGAGGAACTTCTTTAGTCAAAGGGTAGGTAATCTGTGGAGCTCATTGCCACAGAGGGCTGTGGAAGACAAGTCAGTGGATATTTTTAAGGCAGAGATAGACAGTTTCTTGATTAGAATGGGTGTCAAGTGTTATACAATACAATACAATACAATATATCTTTATTGTCATTGTACCCAGGGGTACAACGAGATTGGGAATGCGCCTCCCATACGATGCAATAATTTAAGTAATTAACAGCAACCCAACGAAACGAAACAATTGTAACAGTTTTTTAGACAGGGTAAAGTGCAAGTTGATCTATGCGTTGTGGCCATCCGGCTCAGCAGGACCGGTTCATAGCAGCTATGGCCCTGGGGATGAAGCTGTTCCTGAGTCTGGAGGTGCGGGCATAGAAGGCCTTGTATCGTCTGCCCGATGGAAGGAGTTCGAACAGACTGTTGCAGGGGTGTGAAGAGTCTTTGTGGATGCTGGTGGCTTTTCTGAGGCATCTATGGGAAGAAGGCAGGAAAATGGGATTAGGTGGCAGAGATCAGCCATAATTGAATGGCGGAGTAGACTCTATGGGCCGAATGGCCTAATTCGACTCCTATAACTTGTGAACTTACCATTCCAATTGTGTTCCATACACAAGTATAGTTCCAACTAAGGAATGAGTAACTCCCATCTCTCTTCACAATTGAAAGTAATCCCAAGTATGCACTGCATCCTCCTCAATGCAGGTCAGGACTGCTCCTTTAGTAACATGCACTAACAACATTAGACACAAACCCATGGGATAGACAGAGGGTTGAACCGAGGGCAATATCAAGAGTGTGCTGTCAAACGGAGAGGTACTAGCAAAATAAAGATTTTGCGGATGGGAATAATCACAAGATTCCATTGCTCATAAATTTAAAGCACCAATATTTGGACTGACACTGAAAATGTGGAAGGCCAAGAAGGCCTGGCTGATAGAAGTGCAAATTAAATGGGAAACATTACATGGAATTATAGAACCATAGGCATAAAGACTAGTGCATTATTTCTATATTATTAATTATTCTGCAAGAGCTAGATGTGGGTATAAGCAACCGCTTCCACCAAAAGATGCAGAAGTTTGTAATGTTAAGCAACATTCAACTTGCGACTAGAATTTATGTCTACTTCCTCAAACATTTTGGCTTCTAACTTAACATCAAAATACTGATAACTCTTAGCACAATTCAGACTAAGTTGTTCCTGAGATCTTAAATCTCCCCATCTACCTTAAACATGTGCTCAAATAAACAAAGTCCCAGCCTCTCCCTATAACTCAAGCCTGTGTAACATTCTGGTGAATCTTTTCTGCACGTCTCCAGCTTAATGACATCCTTCCTGTAGCTGGACAATTAGAACTGTACCCAAAAATGCCCCTCAATTTTGTATACCTCACTCAGTCCATGTAGGCAACATCATCAGACATTGTTACTGCAGAAAACATCTCACCCACTTTAGTGTTATCTGCAGGTGGAGGTGTAGACAGCACATTGTTTGTGGAGTCACAATGACAAGGTGCTGAAAGCAAATATAAAGAGTCCTCTGGAGGTTGACCACCAAAATGGTGAAGATTGTAGGTAAGATTTACTAGGATGTTGCCAAGATTCAAGGGCCTGAGTTACAGGGTTAGGTTGGGCAGGCTATGAATAGCCATTCAACCCAACTTGTCCATACTGACCAATGCGCACCTTTTTGTGTTAGACAGTGGTGAAGGTGTGGAATTCTCTGCCTCAGAAGGCAGTGGAGGCCAGTTCGTTGGATGCTTTCAAGAGAGAGCTGGATAGAGCTCTTAAGGATAGCGGAGTGAGGGGGTATGTGGAGAAGGCAGGAACGGGGTACTGATTGAGAGTGATCAGCCATGATCGCATTGAATGGCGGTGCTGGCTCGAAGGGCTGAATGGCCTACTCCTGCACCTATTGTCTATTGTCTATTTGTATAGCATGAAAACAGACCATTCGGCCCTAATCATCCACGCTTACCAAATTGCCTATCTCATTTAGGCCCATTTGCTAACATTTGGAATATAAACCTCTAAACCATTATCATCCATGCACCTGTCCAAATGTCTTTTAAATATTGTATTTGTACTCATTGCTGATCTGAGCTCGGTCCATTTGCCCACATTTGGTACATAAACCTCTAAACCATTCATATTCATGCACCTGTCCGAATGTCTTTAAACTATTGCAATTGCACCTCTATCATTTCCTTTGGCAGCTTGTTCCGTATATATACCACCCAACATGTGAATGTGTCCATCAGATTCCCCTTAATTATTCACCCCTTAATGAGAAAAATGCTGGAAACCCAGCCTATCAGTTTTTTTTGTATTACTCAAGAAATCCAGTCCGGGAAACATTGTTGCAAGTCTTTGCTGCACCCTCTCCAGCTTAATGTCATTCTGCTTTTGGATAGGCACCGAGAAACGCACACAGTACATGTAGTCTCACCAATGTCTTGTACAGTTATAACATCACGTCCCAATTCTTGCAATCAGGCCTGACCAGTGAAGACAAGTGTTCCAAATACTTTCTTCGCTACCCTGTCTACCTGTGTTGCCAATCCTGGTGACATCTGATTGCAAAAACAACCCTCTGCCATCACCCTCTGTCTCTCTTTGCCAAGCTGATTTTGAATCAATTTACCAACTTGCCCTGCATCCATTTGGTTGAAATCTTTTGAACCAATCTCCATGTGGGAACTTAAAACAAAGATTTTACTAAAGTTCAAGCAAATGACTTCTACTACCCTGCCCCCATTGAAAAACTTTGTTACCTCTTCAAATAATTCATTCAAATAGGTCAGACAGGTTGTGACCATGATAAATGTTGGCTGTCTTTGACTTGTCCCTACCTAAGTGATCATTATCATCACTACCACTGATGTAAGGCTCACGGGTCTATAGTACCAGAGTTTTCCCTGCTACCTATATTAAATTGTTGAATCCTCTGTGCAGCTGATAGTTTCATGTCACGGCAGCTTGTTTTAGGTATCTGGTGTTAGGTGGGAGAGCTTGCTGAACAGAGCCTTTGGGCAGTGCTGTCATTGTTGTCTGGGAGAGGATGCTGACCACCATTCTCTCTCAATGATTTTGTACAGCCAACATTGGTGAAATCTCCCCAGTACACTGAGGTCTTGCTGGAAGACGTCCAGGTTTCAGAGGCATACAGATGGACAAGGCTCACTCCTGCCCTGCCGATTAAGACCTCAAATAAGGCACAAGCTCATGGTATTTTTTTCAAAAGGCTGAATTTTTATTTCCTTAAAGATGCAATAAGCAAATCCTTATCCTATCCGCAGCTCGGGTCTGATTAAAACCAACATGTTACTGATTGTAAGCAATGATTCTACTTTCATTGATAAAGATTTGGGGTTGCAAAAGCAACCATTGATTAGGGCAATGTACACTACTGTTCACTTCTTCCTGCCATAATTACCAGTTTGTTTATTTATATTAGACGAGTCTCCATCTTATCAGGAGATACAAAGCAGACAAAGAGTTAAAATGCTCAGCCTGGTAGACAGCATGGAGCCAGGCAAAATACCAATTTGACATGAAATAGTCATTATAATGATGCATACACTGAAGCAAGAACAAATGCTTACAGTTAATTATTGAGTCACAGAGTCATACAGCACAGAAACAGGCCCTTTGGCCCAACTTGTTCATGCCGACCAAGATGGTCCAAGTTCTTCCACCTGCCTATGTTTGGACTATATCCCTATAAATCTTTTCTATCTATGTACCCGTCCAAATGTCTTATAAATGTTGTTATAGTACCTGCCTCAACTACCTCCTCTAGAAGCTCGTTCCACGCACCCACCACCCTCTGTGTGATAAAGTTGCTCTTCAGCCTCCTTTTAAATCTCTCCCCTCTCACCTATGTTCTCTCTGCGCTCCAAGGAATAAAGTCCAAACCTGCCCAGCATCTCCCTATAATCAGGCCCTTGAGTCCTGGCAACATCCTTGTAAATCTTCTCTGCACTCTTTCAAATTTAATTACGTAATTGTTAACTTTTGTGTTTAGGATGAAAACCAATGGAAATTATAATATAGCTCTCAAAATGGCACACATTATTAGATTATTTGTTTAATGAGTAACACATTTGCAAAAGACGAGCAATCACTGGTTTCAATTAAAATACAGAAGTTTGCACAAAGGACATTAGCACTGTTGAGTGTCCTCGCAACTTGATACAAATTTTTCTTAGGCAGTTCTTGAGGATCAAGGATGATTTGTTTCAGTTGTTGTGTTTGAGGGATCTTCGGTAGGTAATGAGGCCAATGTGGAAACCATAGACTCGACCAGAGATAGGACAGAAGGTGGTTGATTGGGCTGGCAAGTTGATAGTTGGTGAAACAGTCCTCTTAAGTTCCTGAGGAACGGCCTTGAGGTTCTAACTTAAATTACTAATTAAATTCTTGCTTTATCTTTCTAGCGAATTAGGATAATTTTGTGGCCAATGTTTTTTTTAAATTAATCAATAATACAATAGCAAAAGAGGATAGTGGATATGAAATGTTTTGGTCACTGGTTAGATATATTTGGAAAGTGGTGTTCAGATTTGGATATAATTTTTTAATGATGGATATTAGAATCATAGAATTGTACATAGAAACAAACCCTTTTACGTTAAATATATGGACCACTCCCCAGCATTAGGCCCATTTCCCTCTCTGCCTTTCCAACCTGTCCAACTGCTTTTTAAATGTTGTACTTCTACCTCTACAATCCCCTCTGACAGTTCTTTCCAGATAAACACAAGCCTGTGTGTGGAAAACCTACCCACCAGATCATCTTTAAATTTCACCCCTCTCAGCCTACACCTGCATGCTTTTGTTCTAGAGTCCCCTTTCCTCGGGAAAAGACTATCTATTTATCTTATCTATTTCCCTTCATGATTTTATAAAGCTCCTGCCTTCCTGTATTCCACTGGGAGTAAATCCAGCCTAATTGATCTCTCCTTATAACTTCAGCCCTCCATCCCAGACAATAGCCTGATGATCCACTTCCTCACCCTCTCTATTCCTATCACATCATTCCTGTAGAGTGGCAGCCAGAACTGTGCACAGTAATCTGAATGTGGTTGAACCAATGTTTATGCAGCTGCAACATGACAAGTCAACTCTCATACTCAATGCCGAGGCCTATGAAGGCAAGCATACCAAATGACATCTTCACTGCCCTGCCCACCTGCATCTCCACTTTCAGTTGTGAACTACATGGTCCATATGTGGAACAAAATCTTATGGCCCCCATCTTTTACTCTCTATGTTTTACCAGAATTTAATTTCCAAAAGTGCACCATTTCACACTTGCCAGATTTAAATTGTATCTGCCACTGTTTTGCCTGCGACCAGCTGATCCTTTGTTAGGGAACATTCATTGAGGAAGGGATGTTCCCCTCTTCTATCACAGATGAGGCCCTCACACTTGGCTCCTCTGCGTCCCATAGTTCCACTTTTGCTCCCCCTCCCCCCAGTAGCAACAGGGACAGCGCCCCCCTTGTACCACCTTTCACCCCATCAACCGTCGCATACAACACATCATCCTCCAACAGTTTTGCCACCTTCAACGGGATTCCACCACTAGCCACATCTTCCCATCCCTTTCCACTTTCCACAGAGACTGTTCCCTCCACAACTCCCTGGTTAGCTCATCCTTTCCCACCCAAACCATCCCCTCCCAGGTAACTTCCCCTGCAACCGCAGGAGATGCAACACCTGTCCCTATACCTCCTCCCTTGACTCTGTCCATGGATCCCGACAGCCCTTTCAAGTTATGCAGAGGTTCATTTGCACCTCCTCCAATCTCATCTACTGAATCCGTTGTTCTAGATGTGGACTCCTATTTATTGGCGAGACCAAAGGTAGACTGGGTGATCGTTTCGTTAAACACCTTCGTTCAGCCCGCCTTGGCCTTTGTGATCTCCCGGCTGCCAAACATTTTAAGTCCCCTTCCCATTCCCATACTGACCTTTTTGTCCTGGGCCTCCTCCATTGTCAGAGTGAGACCACACGCAAATTGGAGGAAAAGCCTCATATTTTGCATGGGCAGCTTACACCCCAGCGGTATGAATGCTGATTTCCCTAATTTCAAGTAACCCCTGCATTCCCTCTCTCTCCCCCCCCCCCCCCCCCCCAATTCTAGTCATTTTACTAGTTCCACTGTTCACATCCCTGTACATCTTTGTTAACATCTCCTGCCCAGCCAACAATGAGCCATTGTGGGCTCCATCCTTCCTTGGTCAGCTGTCGCTTGCCTGATTTGTTCTGGCCTTTTCCTACCTCTAGTTTCTCCCCACCACCCCATCCTTACCGTCAGTGTGAACCAGGGTTCCGACTTGAAACGTCCCACATTCCTTTTCTCTCGAGAAGCTACCAGACCCGTTGAGTTACTCCAGCACTTTGTGTCTGCCAGCTGATCTATGTCTTGCCATATCTTTCAACAACTTATTTTTGCCATCTATGGGTCCCCTAATTTTTATATCAGCTGTAAACTTATTAATCATGCCATCTACATTCCTATCCAAGTAAAACAATAAATAACGGTCTCATCACTGTTCCTGTGGAACACTCTTAACAGACTTCCAGTCAGAAAAACACCACAACACCATTCCCCTCTGCTTCCTACCACCAATGCTATTTGGGTCTCGTTTGCCAGCACACCTAAGTTACCATGTGCCTTAATCTTCTGGACCAG
>NW_027602868.1:5000-26226 GCF_053455715.1 Rhinoraja longicauda | reverse complement strand
TCAAATGTTCAATGCAACTAATGCATCGTATTATGATAACATTGCAGACTGCTGCAAAGTTAAATGCAGTGATGGCCTTGCATTAAAGAAATATTGCAGCCTCCTGGGATGTTTAATGCAATAAAATTAATTGCAATAATCATGCAAAACCACTCAAATGTTAAATGCAACTGATGCAACGCATTAAAATCTTTATTGGTGTACGGTTCCTCCTGACACCCACCCATCGATCAATCAATCTTTGATTAATTCTTATTATTATTAATAATATTAATTATTATTACTATAGTATTATTATTGTATTTACTACCCCCGGCACGTAGCGGAACCTCCAGGGCAGGGAGGAGACTATCCGACATTTCGAAGTGCTTCCGGGAAGTGTGTCTGATGTGTGTGGGTCTGTGTGTGTCTGTGTGTGTGTCTGTGTGTGGGTCTGTGTGTGTGTCTGTGTGTGGGTGTGTGTTTGAGTCTGTGTTTGGGTCTGTGTTTGGGTTTGTGTTTGAGTTTGTGTTTGGGTTTGGGTTTGTGTTTAGGTCTGTTGCAATAATCATGCAAAACCTCTCAAATGTTAAATGCAATTGATGCATCGCATTAGGATAACTTTGTAGGCTGCTGCATTGTTAAATGCAGTGATGGCCTTGCATTAAAGTCACCTAGCTACCCCCAATGGATGTTATATGCTTTAAATTAATTGCAATAATTTTCAAAACCTCTCAAATGTTAAATGCAACAAATGCATCGCATTAGGATGACTTTTCAGGCTGCTGCAATGTTAAATGCAGTGATCGCCTTGCATTAAATAAATATTGCAACACCCTGCGATGTGAAATGCAATAATAATCCTGCAAAACCTCTCAAATGTTAAATGCGACTAATGCATCGTATTAGGATAACTTTGCAGGCTGCTGCATTGTTAAATGCAGCGCTGGCGTTGCATTAAAGCAATATTGCAACCCCTGGGATGTTAAATGCAATAAAATTAATTGCAATAATTTTGCAAAACCTCTCAAATGTTAAATGCAATTAATGCAACGCATTAGAACAACTTTGCAGGCTCCTGCAATATTAAATGCAGCGCAGGCCTTGCATTAAAGCAAAATTGCAGCTGTTATGGGGTATTAAGAGAGAGGGGGGGAGAGAGAGATGGGGGGGGCAGAGAGAGAGGGCGGAGAGAGAGAGGGGGGGGAGAGAGAGGGGGGAGAGAGAGGGGAGAGAGAGAGGGGTGGAGAGAGAGAGAGGGGGGGAGAGAGGGGGGGGAGAGAGAGGGGGGGAGAGAGAGGGGGGGAGAGAGAGAGGGGGGAGAGAGAGAGAGGGGGGAGAGAGAGAGGGGGGAGAGCGTGGGGAGAGAGGAAGAGAGGGGGGGGAGAGAGAGAGGGGGGAGAGAGAGAGAGAGGGGGGGAGAGAGAGGGGGGGGGAGAGAGAGAGGGGGGAGAGAGAGAGAGGGGGGGAGAGAGAGAGGGGGAGAGAGAGAGGGGTGGAGAGAGAGAGGGGGGGGAGAGAGAGAGAGGGGGGGAGGGAGAGAGAGAGGGGGGAGGGAGAGAGAGGGGGGGGTGGGAGAGAGAGAGGGGGGGAGGGAGAGAGAGAGGGGGGAGGGAGAGAGAGGGGGGGTGGGAGAGAGAGAGGGGGGGAGGGAGAGAGAGAGGGGGAGGGAGAGAGAGAGGGAGGGAGGGAGAGAGAGAGAGGGGGGAGGAGGGAGAGAGAGGCGGGAGGGAGAGAGAGGGGGTGTGAGGGACAGAGAGAGGGGGGGAGGGAGAGAGAGAGGGGGGGAGGGAGAGAGAGGGAGGAGGGAGAGAGAGAGGGGGGGAGGGAGAGAGAGAGAGAGGGGGAGAGAGAGAGAGAGGGGGGAGGAGAGAGAGAGGGGGGAGAGAGAGAGAGGGGGGGTGAGAGGGGGGGGAGAGAGAGAGGGGGAGAGAGAGAGAGGGGGAGAGAGAGAGGGGGGGAGAGAGAGAGAGGGGGGGAGAGAGAGAGGGGGGTGGGGAGAGAGAGAGGGGGGAGAGGGGGGGAGAGAGAGAGGGGAGAGAGAGAGAGGGGAGAGAGAGAGAGAGAGAGAGAGAGAGAGAGAGAGAGAGAGAGAGAGAGAGAGAGAGAGAGAGAGAGAGAGAGAGAGAGAGAGAGAGAGAGAGAGAGAGAGAGAGAGAGTCCACCCCACCCTACCCCTGACCGGTCCCCAGTGTGGAGGGGGGGGGGGGGTGAGCATGAGGGGGTAGATACTGAAATAAACACTTCAATGATCAGGGACTGTCATTAAAAATGATCAATATATATGACAGGCAATGGTGTTATTTTTTCTGCTTAATCTGCATCTTTGAGCAAGGGGGAGATTGGGTGAATGTGAGGGGCTGGGGGTCCCGGAGCGGGGGCCGGCGATGGGATCATCCGCCCGGGACTGACAGCTGGAAGATGCGGCGGTGAATGTGAGGAGCCGGAGCCCGGAGCGGAGAGACTGCGGCCGCCCTCTGGGATGCGCTCAGGGCGCGGGTTTATTAATGAGCCGCAGCGCTGAGATGAGCGGATATTTCACCGCGCTCTTCACCTGCTCCCTGAACTTGGACTGGGTCGCCGCGTAAATAAATGTGTTGGTGCAGCAGCTGAGATTCCTCAGCAACATCCCGACGTTGGCAAAGATCCATTGGGAATCATTCATATCAGTCCCAATCCCTGTGACCTGATAATAGACGAAGTTTACAACCAGCGTCAGCCACAGGAGGATGAAGCTGCCGGAGATGGTGAAGAGTAAAACCACAGACCTCCTCCTGCTCTCCATCTCCGGGTCACTGCGCTTCTCCCCCTTGCTCTCACCCCTCAGCCCCTGACGGACCCGACTGGCCACTAAAATGTGCCGCACTGTCAGAGCGTTGAGCAGCAGGATCACAGCGAAAGGGAGGAACGGTGTTAAAACCGTGTCGATCCAGTCAAATGCCACCCACCCGGGGTCAGTGTAATAACTGTCCACCGGGTCACAGCCCCACGGGACATTGTCGATGGTTGTCCGGGGTTCCACAGTGAAGTAGCGGGGAACGTTTTTCAGACACAGCAGAACGCCGGCTGTTGCGAGAACCGCAGCCGCAGTTTTCCCGGTGCAATATTTAGTTTTCAGCTTCTGGCAACAAATGGCGACAAAGCGATCAAAGGTGAAAGTGACGGTGAACCAGACAGAACAGTCTGTAGCTGAATACTTCAGTACTTCGTTAACACTGCACACAGGGGTGATGGACAGGAAACACCAATAAAAGTAATGGTATCGGATCCAATACAAAATGACCTCGGTGATCAGGGTGAGTAGATCGGCCGCTGCCATGGCCACCAGGTAGCGAGTGGTGCAGGTGGAGAGGCCGCACTTTCCCCGGGACAGGATCACAATCGCCACTAAATTCACTGCGGAAAGAGAAGGGGAGCGGACACTGGGCATTACTGAACACGGTCTCCGGGGCTGAACACCGGCTCCACTTTCAGCTGGAGATCAGGAGTGTTGGAGTCGGTGCGCGGCTGCAGGTTTAACAATGTCAGACCCGGCTCCGACTGTGCCCGACCTGCCTGCTTCAGGGGAGAGGAGATAAGGCGACGGGCGGGGTAAAGGGCGGGGAGGGAACGAGCAGCCGCCCGCTACAATAGGCGGAATGGTCCTGTCTACAGTTAACCCCGCTCACAGTCTCTGATGGGGCCGGTTTGACAGACTTAACCGTGACCGGCCGCGTTTAACCAGGGCTCTGGGAACTCGGAATCTGATGGGGACGAGGAGGGTTCAGAGAGAAGGCAGGGACAACTTAGGATCCGGCAGCAGAGTGGCTCCGTTAATGGATTCATTCCTCAGTTCGGTAACAACACACGCCGGTAGATCCGCGGCCACTGGTTCAGGAGATCGATCCAATTATTGACCAACAGATGGAGGAATCCGACTGTGACAGACTCCACAGCGAGACGTGTCCACAGGAGCGGGTGTTCACTCTGATCAATAACTCAGACACAGTGAACTTCACAATGTAAACCCCCTCCCAGTCACACCGTCCCGGAGAGCTGCCTGTCCCGAGCACTGGGACAACACTGGGCAAGGTCCCACTGAAGGCAAGAACAACATTCTAGTGGGTCCCGGCAGTGGGAGAAAGAGAGGGTTAGTTTCGGCTGCCTGAAAATGAGAAAAATCACAGCGTTAATTCAAAGATATTTCATTTAGAGGATTGATATACTTCACATATTCTTGTACAACAATCATCAGTTAGGAATATTGTAACACGATCAGAATCATGTCAACACCGGTGAACAGACGGAGTTATAAATCTTGAATCGTTCTGCTCACTTACCAGGGACTCCAACGGCAGCAATGATCACGTACAAGAATTTCTCCACGGCGTAATATTCCCCAAGCTTTTCCCACATGTTCTCTGCCCAGCAACGTGTCCTCGTGAACTGCCGGTAATCTCTCGGAATGAAATGCCGGGGCAGAACATTCCCGGAGATTTTATACCATTTTCCGTCTCCACCGGGACAGTGAAGTTTCAACAGAGTTTAAAAAATAGATATTTTGAAATGACTCGCAAACAGATGACATCAGCCAAATGAAATCCCTGCTGAGACAGGTCGTGATTTATTCAGGGAATTGATTGAGAAATTCCGAAGACTGGGAATTGTGGCGATACTGAGGGATGGAAATTGGGAGCGGCATTTTTCCAGCAAAGGGGATATTGTTTCAAACTCCATCAGGTCCAACTCTCCGCCTCGTGTTGTTTGTCTGATTTCATTCTATTCGCTTCACTCACTAAGGCAATCCCAAATTCCAGGGACCCTCTCAGGGCTTCTGGTGCCCAGTTTGATGGTGGACTGGGCGACATTTGTCCACAGGTTGAGGGATTAGATCAACAGATCACCTCGCACTAAAGTGGCCCCTCCACTCTGCTTCACCACTCAATATGATCGCGGCTTAACTGACTGCAATCTCACCCCCACACTCCCGGCGAGGCCGGTAACCATTCACTCCTTGCTTGCCTGCAGTGGGGCTGATTTTGCGCCGGGACAATAACATTCTCTGCCTTCGCCACCTCTGAGCAGGAACGACCCAAAGACTCTCGACACTCAGAGAACAGAAACATTGTGGCTTCAGAATTGTCCGAAACCCAAATAACACAGCGAATGATGCGGCTCATCTCCCTCCTCCCTTTCTCTCTCCCTCCTCCCTTTCTCTCTCCCTCCATCCTTACTGCTGTCGCTCTCTCTGAACTATCACTCTCTCCTACTATCTCTATTCTTCCTCTCTGCTCCGCCATCTCTCTGTCAACCTCTCTCTCCTAACCCCTCCCCCTCCTTCTCACTCCCATTGCATTTATCCCTCCGTTTCTTTCTAACTATCTGACCCTTCCATCGCTCCGTTTTGCCAACCCACGCGATCTGAACTCCGCTCTCTTTTCATGTTCCCAATCTCCCTTTGTTACTTAACTCTCCCTCCAACTCTTCTTTAGTCTTCTCCGCTATCTCTTCCTTTCATCACTGTACTCTCTATCTGTCATCTTTTTTCCCCAACACTCCTCCTGCTCGCCCTCACTTCTCTCTCCAAGGCCTTTCTTGGGAAGTGCGGTTAAAACGGCCCGCCACCATGGGATGTCTCTCTACCCCGTTCCCTCACACTTCAATAGCCCTTCCAGGTGAGACAGATGTTCACCTGCACCTCCTCTAATCTCATCTACTGCATGTGGTGTTCCAGATATGGCCTCCGTTACATCGGCGTGGTGAAATGGAGACTCGGCGACCGTTTTGTCGAACACTTACCCTCGTTCTGCTAAGGCTTGCCTTATCTCCCCGTTGCAAGCCATTGTAACTCCCCCTCGCACACTGACCTTTCTCTCCTGGGCCTCCACCAGTGCCAGAGAGGTTACATTAAAACAGAAAGAACGCCACTTCATAGTCCGCTTGGGAACCTTGCAACCTAATGGTATGAACATTAGCAAATGCCAGGTAACTAACGTGCAACTTCACGCTTTTCCCTCGCTCTATCTCTTCCTTCACGCGGACTCGCACCTGTTCATCCCCTCCACCTCACCTTCAACCGATATTCCCTCATCTCTCTTTATATTTTCAACCTGCTCAATCCTTATCTCGCAACTTTTATCTTCTAACCTCTGATCTCAACCACCTAACTATGGAAACGGTATTCACCCACTCATCATTCAACTCGCTTTGTCCTGCTGTTCCAGCCTTCTCCAGCTTCCCACCACAATCAGTCTGAAGAAGGGTCTCGAAACGAACTTCACCCACCCATGTCCTTGGCAGGCTGAGCCAGTTCGGCGTGCCCTCTACAACTCTCACCAACATCTACAGATACAGCATAGAAAGTATTTTATCAAGATGCATCAGAGCTTGGTTTGGGAACAGCTCCATACAAGAACGCCAGAAATTGCTGCGAATTGTCCAGACCATCACACAAAGCAACCTCCGTTATATTGACTCAATTTATAAACCACGCTGCCTCGGCAAGGCCAGCAGCATAATGAACTACTGCGCAGTAGTACTGATGGAGTGACGCACTGGGCAGTGCACTGATGGAGTGACACAATGTGCGGTAGTACTGATGGAGTGACACAATGTGGGGTAGTACTGATGGAGTGACACAATGTGCGGCAGTACTGATGGAGTGACACAATGCACTGTAGTACTGATGGAGTGACCCCAGTTGATGCAGTACGGGTGGATTAATATACTGTGGTTTAGTACAGATGGAGTGACAAAATTTGCGGTAGTACTGATGAAGTGACACACTTTGCAGTTGTTCTGATGGAATGATATATCGTGGGGCTCTACTGATGTAGTGACACACTACGGGTAATACTCATGGCGTGGCACAATGAGTAGTACTGTTGTTATGACTAACTGACGGAGGGACACACAGTGGAATAGCACTGATTTAGTGACAAATTGTGAGGTCATTGCATCAGTACTACCACGCAGTTTGTCACTCCGTCAGTACCACTTCAGTGTGCAACTACATCCCGTGGGGTAACACTGATGGAGTGACACGCTGTGGAGCAGTACTGATGGAGTGACACGGTGCGTATTACTGATGGACTGACACACTGCGCGGTTGTACTGACGGAGTGAGATACTTCGGTGTAGTGCTGATTGAATGGCCCCCTGGGGGTAGTGTGGACAGAATGGCGCACAGTGGGCTAGTACTGAAGTATTGACCCAATCTTTGGTGGTACTGTCGGGTCGCACATTGTGGAATGATAAGGACTGACGGTGGGGCAGCACAGATGGAGAGTTACACTGATGGGTAATACTAATTGAATGAGTCCGTGTGGTTGTACAAAATGGAATAACAAGCTTAAGGCACTATTGATGGAGTGCATCACTGTGGTGTAGTACTGATGGAATAACATATTGTAGGGTAGTACTGATGGAGTGCCACGCTCCAGTGTTATACTGATGGAGTGTAACACTTTGGAATAGTACTGGTGTAATGACGTACTGTGGAGGTGTATTGATGGAATGACACACTGCGGGGTAGCACGGATGTAATAGCACTTTCTGTTGGAGTGACGCAGTAATACTGATGGACTGACACGCTCTGCGGTAGTTCTGATCCGAAGAAAAACTGGTGAAATAGTGAAGGAATTACACACTATGGAGTCGCTGCGATGGGTTAGCACACTGTGGGGTATTGCAGATGGAATGGCAGATTTGAGGTAGTCCTGATGTTGTGAAACACTTTGGGGAGTGCTGATGGAAGAACATATTGCGGGGAGCATTGATGGAGTGACACGATCTAGGGTTGCAATGGAGTGACATGATGTTGGGCCGCGCTGATGGAGTGCAACACCATGGAGTTGTATTGATGCAGTGAGACACTGTGCGGTTTCACCGACGGAGCGGTAATACTTTTGTGATGACAAACTGTGGTGTAGTACTAATGCAGTGACACACTGAGCGCCAATACTGATGGATTGATACAATTTGTGGCAGCACTTATGGCGTGACACACTGGGATAGTCCTGATTGAATGATAAACATCGGGTAGTACTAATGGAGTGAGACATTGTGGAAAAATGCTAACAGAGTGAAACTGTGGGGAATTACTGTTGAGGTGACAAAGTGAGGTAGGACTGATGGAGTGACACACTGTGGGGAATACTAATGGAGTGACACTGCGAGAAAGTACTGATGGGTTGACACTGTGGGGTAGTACTGATGGAGTGACACGCTGCGTGGTATACTGATGGAGTGATAATCAATGGATTGTACTGATGGAGTGACACACGGTGGCGTAGTACTGATGCGACGATAACCCGAGTGATATTCCTGATGGTGCGACGCTCTGTGCGGAGGCACTGGTGGAGTGGCACAATGTAGGGTAGTACAAATGGAGTAACAAACAATATTTTAGTACTGATGCAGTGGCACACTGTGGGTAGTGCTGGTGGAGTGACACACTTTGAGGTAGTACTGATGGAGTGACACACTATGTGGCAGTTCTGACGCAATGGCATACTGTGGGATAGTACTGATTGAGTGACACCCTGCGGTGTAGCACTGTTGGAGAGACATATTCCAGGGTAATACTGGTGGATTGAAGCACTGTGGGGTAGTACTGATGGAAGGACTCATTGTGTAGTACTGATGGAGTGACACGCCGTTGGATAGTACTGATAGAGTGACACACTTTGCGGTAGTAATAATGGAATGATACACAATGTGGTACTGATGTTGAAAAACACTGTGGGTGTGTATTGATGGAATGGTATACAGTGCGGTAGTACCGATGAAGTGACGCGCCCTAGGGTCGTACTGATGGAGTGACATAGTGTGTTGTAGTAATGATCGTCTAACACACTGTAGGCTTGTATTGATGGAGTGATCACCAGTGGGGTGGTGTTGATGGAGTAACACAATGTGGGCAATACAGATGGACCAATACACTTTGGGGTTGTACTAGTAAAGTGACAAACTGTGGGCAGGTACTGATGGAGTAAAACATTTTGGTGTATTACTGCTAGAGTGACACAGTGTGCGGTAGTACTGATGGAGGAACAAGCGATATGGTAGTACTGATTTCGTGGCACACTGTCGGATAGTATTAATGGTGTGAAACTAAATGGGTCAGTACTGATGTAATGACACATTATAGTGTAGTTCTGATGGAGTGACACATTGAAGGGGGAGAACTGATCGAATGGCGCACTGTGGGATAGTACTGATGGAATGACTATCCATTTGCTAGTACTGATGCAATGGCATTCTATGGGATAGTACCGAATGGATGACACGCTGTGATGCAGTAATGATGAAGTAACCGACGATGTGGTAGTACTGATGGAGTGACACGCTGAGCACATGGTATTGGAGGTAGGGTACTGACATGGATAGAATGTTGGTTGACAGACAGAAAGCAAAGAGTGTGGGTAAATGGGTCCCTTTCAGAATGGCAGGCAGTGACTAGTGGGGTACCGCAAGGCTCGGTGTTGGGACCGCAGCTATTTACCATATACATCAATGACTTGGATGAAGGGATTAAAAGTAACAATAGCAAATTTGCCGTTGATACAAAGCTAGGTGGCAGTGTGAACTGTAAATAAGATGCTATGAGGTTGCAGGGTGACTTGGACAGGTTGTGTGAGTGGGCGGATGCATGGCAGATGCAGTTTAATGTAGATAAGTGTGAGGTTATCCACTTTGGTGGTAAGAATAGTAAGGCAGATTATTATCTGAATGGTGTCAAGTTAGGAAAAGAGGACGTACAACGTGATCTGGGTGTCTTAGTGCATCAGTCACTGAAAGGATGTATGCAGGTACAGCAGGCAGTGAAGAAAGCCAATGGAATGTTGGCCTTCATAACAAGAGGAGTTGAGTATAGGAGCAAAGAGGTCCTTCTGCAATTGTACAGGGCCCTAGTGAGACCGCACCTGGAGTACTGTGTGCAGTTTTGGTCTCCAAATTTGAGGAAGGATATTCTTGCTATTGAGGGCGTGCAGCGTAGGTTAATTCCCGGAATGGCGGGACTGTCATATGTTGAAAGACTGGAGCGACTAGGTTTGTATACACTGGAATTTAGAATGATGAGAGGGGATCTTATCGAAACGTATAAAATAATTAAGGGGTTGGACGCGTTAGAGGCAGGAAACATGTTCCCAATGTTGGGGGAGTCCAGAACCAGGGGCCACAGATCAAGAATAAGGGGTAGGCCATTTAGAACAGAGATGAGGAAAAACTTTTTTAGTCAGAGAGTTGTGAATCTGTGGAATTCTCTGCCTCAGAGGGCAGTGGAGGCCAATTCTCTGAATACATTCAAGAGAGAGCTAGGTAGAGCTCTTAAGGATAGCGGAGTCAGGGGGTATGGGGAGAAAGCTGGAACGGGGTACTGATTGAGAATGATCAGCCATGATCACTTTGAATGGCGGTGCTGGATCGAAGGGCCGAATGGCCTACTCCTGCACCTATTGTCTATTGTCTATAATACTTATGGATTAGCATCCTGTGGGGGAGTAGTGAAGGACTGGTATATTTTGGGGTAGTACTGATATAGTGACACATTCGATGGTATTACTGAAGGGGTGAAAAACTGTGTGTAGAACTGATGAAATTGCATACTTAAGGTGGTACTGACAGAGTGAAACACCGTCGGGCAGAGATGATGGACTGACATACTGTCGGGTTGTACTGATGAGAGTGACACGCTCTTGGGTACGACTAATGGAGTAACATGTAGTACTGATGGAGTGGCAGACTGTGAAGTAGTATTGATGAGTGACCTAACGTAGGGTATTATTGATGTAATGGCACATTCTGGGGTAGTACTGATGGAGTGACACACTATGCGATAGTACTATTGTTATGACATAATGTGGGATGGAATTGGTAGTGACACTCTGCGGTAGTACTGATGGAGTGACGCACTGTAGGGTAGTACTGGTGTAATGGTTTCCTGTCGGATAGTACTGATGGAGTGACGCACTGTAGGGTAGTACTGGTGTAACGGTATACAGTGGGATAGTACTGATGGAGTGACGCACTGTAGGGTAGTACTGGTGTAACGGTATACTGTTGGATAGTACTGATGGAGTGACGCACTCTAGGGTAGTACTGGTATAACGGTATACTGTGGGATAGTACTGATGGAGTGACGCACTGTGCGTTAGTACTGGTGTAACGGTATACTGTGGGATAGTACTGATGGAGTGACGCACTGTGGGGTAGTACTGGTGTAACGGTATACTGTGGGATAGTACTGATGGAGTGACATCGGTGAGACCAAGCGCAAGCTCGACGATCGTTTCGCTGAACAGCTCCAAACAGTCGTACCTGATCTCCCGGTTGCTCAGCACTTTAACTCACCCCCGCTCCCCCATTCCCAATCTGAACTTTCTGCCCTGGGCATCCACAATTGTCAGAGTGAGGCCCAGCGCAAATTGGAGGAACTGCACCTCATACTTCGCTTGGGCAGCTAACATACCAGCGATATGAACATTGACTTATCTAACTTCAATTAGCCATTGCTTTCCCTCTCTCTCCATCCCTCCTCCTTCCCAGTTCTCCCACCAGTCTCACTGTCTCCAACAACATTCTATCTCTTTCCCGCCGACCTCTCCGACATCAGTCTAAAGGGTCTCGACCCTGAAACTTCACCCATTCTTTCTCTCCAGAGATGCTGCCTGTCTCGTTGAGTTACACCAGCATTTTGTGCCTACCTTCGATTTAAACCAGCATCTGCATTTCTTTCCGACACGAAGTACAAGGCACGGCAGGACTTTCGGCTAATAATAGCTGTGCCGAACATGAGACGACCAACCTTACCTGCCTTCTCGCAATGTATATCCCTTCGTTACCTGAAAATCTGAACTTGTCTTAAATGTCATAAATGTATCTGCCTCCAACACCAGTGGAGTGGGTGGTAAGATTTTAGGACCCGTTATACAGGATGATGTGACAGAGTATTTATAAGTGCACGATGAAATAGGCATAAGTTGGCATGGCTTTGTGAAGGCAAGGTCGTGTTTGATAAATTTGCTGGAATTATTTGAAGAAGTAAATAGCAAGACATCCAACGGAGAGACAGTAGATGTTGTTTACTTTGATTTTCAGAAAGCCTTTGACCAGGTGTCACAAGATGGCTGCTTAGGAAGATGAGAGCCAACGGTGACAAAGGGCAAACATCAGCATGGATAACTGGCTGGCTGGATGGCAGAAGACAAAGAGTGGCAATAAATGGGGATTTTTTTTCTAGTTGGCTAACAGTAACTAGTGGAGATCTTCAAGGATCGGTGTTTGCCCGCTACTCCACGTTTTATATTATGATTTGGACGAGGGGATTGAAGGCTTTGTGGCCACGTTTTCAGATGTTACGAAAAAAGGTGGAAGGGCAGGTAGTTTAGAGAAAGCATGGACTCCGCAGAAGGACGAGGACATGTTGGGGGAATGGGTAGAGAAGTGGCAGATGGAATATAGTGTAGCAAAGTGCGGAGTACTGCATTTTGGTAGTAGGAATAATGGCGTAGACTATTGTCTAAATGGGAAAATAATCCATCAATCTGAAGTTCAAAGGGACTTGGGAGTGCTGGTTATCGTGTCGTATCTCCGTTCGTGCTATGGCCCAACAACGTGGAGTCGGCGGCCTCCAGCTGGGATCGACCTTGAAGAATCCGGTGGCAGGGCCTGGACTTGCCATCTCGGAGGCTTCGGCCGTGGGCCCTGCTGACCGCAACATCTGGAGTTCGCAGGTCCCTGGCTGGCGACCGGCTTTCGGGAGCTCCAGCCGTAGCAGCTTCGACCGCCCCGAAGCGCGAGGTTTGATCGACCCGCTCGCAGGGCCTTCATCGCCCTGCGTGGCTCGGTCGCGGCACTTCCCATCACCCGGTGGGGGCTTAGGACCTTCATCGGCCTGCTCGGCTCGGCCCTGGGACTTTCCATCGCCCGGTGGGGGTTCAAAAGTCGAGAGCCTCGGTCGCCTCGTGGCACCACGGGAGAAGAATGAGGAGGAGATAAGACTTTTCTTTGCCTT
The DNA here is from genome assembly GCF_053455715.1 of Rhinoraja longicauda. Taxonomy (NCBI): domain Eukaryota; kingdom Metazoa; phylum Chordata; class Chondrichthyes; order Rajiformes; family Arhynchobatidae; genus Rhinoraja; species Rhinoraja longicauda. Next base: position 13,250 of record NW_027602868.1, on the reverse strand, counting down.
CCATCGCAGTGAGGGTGTGCCTGGAGCAATCACTGTGATGGCTGTTTGTGTTAAAATTGTAATTGTGTGTCTTGTGTTCTTTATTGTCCACTGCCGGACTCACGTGAGAGGACGCTGGCGCTATTTGTTCGACGCTGCTCCGTCAGGACAAATCTTTTGTTTGTTTGTTTGTTTTTATGTCCTGACTGGTTTGTAAAGCGTCTTTGAGCAATTGGAAAAGCGCTATAAAACATAAATGTTAATTAACATTATTATTATTATTATTATTATTATTCCCAAATTTTTTATCTGCAAGTTGAATCGGTGAGAATGATCAGCCATGATCACATGGAATGGTGGTGCTCGAAGGGCCGAATGGCCTACTCCTGCACCTATTGTCTATTGTCTATTGTCTAATGGAAGCAAACTCATTGCTTGCATTCATTTCAAGAGGACTTGTACACAGAAACACGGATGTCATGTTGAGGCTATACAAGGCGACGGGAAGGCCGCATTTGGAATATTGTGAGCAATTCTGGGCACCATATCAGAGGGGAGGTGTGCTGGCTCTGGAGAGGGTCCAGAGGAGGTTTACAAGAATGATCCCAGCAATAAGTTAACCTCTGGCGAGCGTTTGGTCGACTCCCGGATTGCACTCGGAGTTTAGAAGTATGAGGGTGGACCTCATTGAAACATACAAATATGTGAATGGTTTAGATCCAGTGGATGTGGAAAGTATGTTTCCACTTGTGGGAGCGTCTCGGACAAGAGATAATTTCCTCAGAATTAATCTACGTTCTCTTTTGAAGATGATCAGAAATTTATTTGGTCAGAAGGTGATGAATTTGTGGAATTATTTGCCACAACAGGCTGTGTAGGTCACGTCAGTGGATATTTAAAGGCGTAGACAGAAAGATTCTTGATTAATACAGGTATCAGAAGTTATGGGGAGAAGGCAGGAGAATGGGGTTTGGAGGGAAAAAGATTGGCGGATAAGAAGATTGGCCGAATGGTCTAATTCTACTCCTATTCCTTATCACCCAATGACCACCTGCGGTATTGCGTTCGATGCACACACTGCCCCTTGCTTTCCCCGCACACCTCGTTTAAACTTCACCCCTTTCACCATAAAGGGGTAGCCTTCAATACTTGATATTTCCATCTTGAGAGGAATGTTCTGACTGTTTACCATATCTTTGCCTCTCATAATTTGCTATCGATCTATCAGGTTACTGCCCGAACTCCGATGAATCAGTCCAACGTCTGGTTGTTCATACGCTCCAGGCGATGTTCTTGTAAACGTCTTGAACACGATTTCCGAAGCGCCCATATCCTTTGTGTACGAGAGCGAACATAACTGGACACAATGCTGCAAAAGCGGCCGAAGTAAAGTTCTCTAAAGTTGAATATTGACATCTGACTCATATTCAATGACTCGGTCAAATATAGCAAGCATTCTACGTGGCTAATTTATTACTCTAAACGTACTACCACGATTTGCGTGTTTCGCATTGGGAACTCAAGGTCCATCATAAGCAATGCTGATGCTGCGATGCACTTATATTGTACAGACAGTGAGGGCTGTTGTGCCTCGATGTTGCAGTGTGCTGCTGATGTTCATCCAGGGGAGGGCGCTGTGACAGTATATTGCCACTGTACATGCACTGGGGTGCGCTGTGTGTGGATGTTGCAGTGTGCTGCTGATGTTCATCCAGGGGAGGGCGCTGTGACAGTATATTGCCACTGTACATGCACTGGGGTGCGCTGTGTGAGGATGTTGCAGTGTGCTGCTGATGTTCATCCAGGGGAGGGCGCTGTGACAGTATATTGCCACTGTACATGCACTGGGGTGCGCTGTGTGAGGATGCAGCAGTGCACTGTTAAAAAAGAACACTGGTACAAAAGTCATAGCAGCAGAGTTATTGCACCAAGGCCCATCGAGTCCACTCCTGCATTCTATCATGGCTCACCTATCGTCCCCACTCAACAAGATCTCCCTCTCACACGAGGCCCACAGAGGATGGGAGAGAGAGAGAGAGAGAGAGAGAGAGAGAGAGAGAGAGAGAGAGAGAGAGAGAGAGAGAGAGAGAGCGCACCCCTCAAATAGCTGCCTAGATAGAGAGCTACCTATTTACTATCAATATCTCCAGCTATCTCGCTGATAGCTGATATACAGATATCCAGCTTTCTAGCTGTCTAGCATTGCATGTAGATAGCTATCTAGGTAGTTCACAATCTTGCTAGCGAGATAGCTCACACGCTGTCTGGCAGTCTATCCTGCTGGCTAGCAATCCAACTCGAGATAGCTTGAATGATAGGTAAAGAGCTAACTATTTTGGTAGCAACATAGCTAGGTCACTAACTTGCCTGAGGGCTAGAGAGATAGATAACTAGATAACTAGATTGTTAGCCAGTAGCTTTGGCGGCCAGATAGCGGTTGAGCTTGATGGCGCTTTGCTAGATGGCTAGTGAGCTAGGCATCTAGCCAGCTATACCAGTAGATAGCTCACGAGCCAGATCGCAAGAAAGTTTTATAGTGATTAATGAGCAATCTAGCTAGATCGAAATGGGTCTCTCTCGTTCTCCCTTTCACCCCCCCCCCCCCCCCCGAGAGCGAGCGAGCGAGAGACCGCACTCCACAAAGAGCTGCCTACGCAACTAGCTACTATCTTTGCTATGCAGAGATCCAGCTATCACACTATCACACCATCCATCTGTCTAGCGTTCAAGCTATCTAGCAATGCAGGTATTTGGCTATCTAGAAAGCTAACACGCTATCTGGCTGTCTTTCCCGCAGGTAATCAATCAGGAGCACATGGGCCTGAGAGGTGACCTCTACAGGCGAAATGGGTATGAGGGGAATAAATGGAGTGAATGCACAGTCTATTTAACAGGGTAGGAAAATCAAGCACGATAGGGCATGGGTTTAAGGTGAGAGGTGTTAATGTTTAATACAGATACTTAATTCTGATAGCAATTCCTGCATAGATTCATACTCATAGAATGATACAGAGTGGAAACAGGCCATTCGGCCCAACATTCCCACACCGGCCAACATGTTCCAGCTACACGACTCCCACCTGGCCGCGTTTGGCCCATATGCCTCCAAATCTGTCCGATCCATGTACTTGTCTAACTGCTTCTTACACGTTTGGACAGTCCCTGCCTCAATGACCTCCTCTGGCAGCTTGTTCCATACATCCACCATCCTTTGCGTGAAAAAGTTACCCACCAGGTTCCTACTAATCTTTTCCACATTCACCTTGAACCTATAAATGACGCAGGAAGGTGTTCTGGAGTAAAATGGATCCCATAGGCAATTATTATTCACTGTGAGGTCGTCTTTGCATCGGGGATGGAATTTCCATTCCTGACCCGTTGCCCTGCAAACGGAAGTGCATATTCCTGATCCCTTTATTGCAGATTCCCACCCCAGACGAGGACAGATCCCAACATGCCCAGATAACATTTAACACCAAGTGACGCCACTCTGTTCACCACCCGCTCTCTGTCTATTCCATTCAGTGGAACCTCTCTCTTCACTCCCCATCTGTTCCGTCATGAGCTTCATCCAGTCCTCCCGTACAGGCAGACGGAACATCTTCACTCTGATCCCCAGCCATGCTCGACGCTACACAGGAACATTCACATGTTGCCATTGATCGGCCCCATCATTTACTTTCCAACTTTCTAATCATTGATGCCTTCTGCTCTGTCTCATGGCCCCGAATCTAAAACTTACGTCAGCTGCATCTACGAATGCTGCATGACTCGCTGTTATCTCTTTATTCAAGATTACAGTGTCTGTATTCTCCTTTGACATGAAAGATTTGTATTGTTTGATGACAGATTTGTTTCGTCGTCCATTAACTGCTGATTATTGACGTTTGCCACAGTCTTTGTATGCAGCCCGGTCTTCGATTGAGTTGATTTCCTGATAATGCGCCTTCATATTACGACGCAATGTTCCCCAACGCTTATCCAATCGGACCGATTACTGTGCCTTCGCTGTGTGAAACTGCAAATAGCTTAATAAGAGTTCCACTTCATCGACTGAGGGCAGATCTAATGGAGACCCCGGTCTCCTCAGACCACTGCTGTGTTGCTCTTTTCGTTGGTGCTTCGTTATTAAATCTTTCTGAATGCCAGCAGGCGCACCACCAATAGATGATCGGATGACAAACGAGAGCGACAAATGGAACGGCAGGCATACTTACTGGTCGTGTAGGCCTACTTACTAGGTCGTGCTTGAGCCCTGCCGAGGGGGATGGGCTGGGGGAGAGAGAGAGTTGTTGATTTTAGTTACCTGTGCATTCCTGAGGCTAGATTGGTTGAGTTCATCGCAAATGATGAACAGTACCATAGGGTTTGGTTCTTAAAGAGAGTTCATGACCGAGTATAATTCATCCGCTGCCATCTTGGTGTTGACTTTGCGTGGTATGTGGACACGATGGTTGCGGTGAGTTGCCCCGGTCGATTAAATGGACGGCACATAGTGAACGGGTATTAGAGACATAGAAACATAGATCAATTGGTGCAGGAGGTAGCCATTTGGCCCTTCGAGCCAGCATCGCCATTCATTGTGATCATGCCTGATCATCCACAATCAGTAACCCGTGCCTGCATTTTCCCCATATCCCTTGATTCCGCTAGCCCCAAGAGCTCTGTCCAACTCACTTTTAAATGCATCCAGTGATTTGGCCTCCACTGTCTTCTGTGGCAGAGAATTCCACAAAGTCACAACTATCTGGGTGATTTTTTTTTGCACCTCCGTTTTAAATGTCCTCCCCTTTATTCTTAGACCGTGGCCCCTGGTTCTTTCCTTTTCCAGAATCTGACACCATTGAGATAATAATTTCCGTCTTTGTTTTCGCCGCCATAGTGGATAACCCCACATTTATCTACGTCATACTGCATCTGCCATGCATCTCCCCACTCACTCAACCTGTCCAAGTCACCATGGATAAACAGTGACATTATCAGTGTGGTCAGTGATGGGTCTGGATAAGCAGTGACATTATCAGTGTGGTCAGTGATGGGTCTGGATAAGCAGTGACATTATCAGTGTGGTCAGTGACGGGTCTGGATAAGCAGTGACATTATCAGTGTGGTCAGTGATGGGTCTGGATAAGCAGTGACATTATCAGTGTGGTCAGTGACGGGTCTGGATACGCAGTGACATTATCAGTGTGGTCAGTGATGGGTCTGGATAAGCAGTGACATTATCAGTGTGGTCAGTGATGGGTCTGGATAAGCAGTGACATTATCAGTGTGGTCAGTGATGGGTTTGGAGAAGCAGTGACATTATCACTGATCTTACGATCTAATAGAAACATAAGTGTAAGAAAATAACTGCATATGCTGGTACAAATCGAAGGTATTTATTTCAGAAAATGCTGGAGTAACGCAGCAGGTCAGGCAGCATCTCAGGATAGAATGAATGCGTGACGTTTCGGGTCGAGACCCTTCTTCAGACTGATGTCAGGGGGGCGGGACAAAGGAAGGATATAGGTGGAGACAGGAAGATAGAGGGAGAACTGGGAAGGGGTGTGGAAGAGAGGGACAGAGGAACTATCTAAAGTTGGAGAAGTCAATGTTCATACCGCTGGGCTGCAAGCTGCCCAAGCGAAATATGAGGTGCTGTTCCTCCAATTTCCGATGGGCCTCACTATGGCACTGGAGGAGGCCCATGACAGAAAGGTCAGACTGGGAGTGGGATGGGTAGTTGACGTGCTCAGCCACCTGGAGATCAGGTTGGTTAAGGCGGACTGAGCTAATAGAAACATAAAATTATAAAGGGATTGGGTAGACTAGATGCAGAAAATGTTCCCGATGTTGGAGGAGTCCAGAACCAGGGGTCACAGTTTAAGAATAAGTGTTAGACTATTTAGGACTGAGGTGAGGAAAAACATTTTCACGCAGAATTGTGAACCTGTGGAATTCTCTGCAACAGAAGGCAGTGGAGGCCAATTCACCGGATGTTTTCAAGGCATAGTTAGATAATGCTCTTCGGGTAACGGGAACAAGGTATATGGGGAGAAAGCGGGCACGGGGTACTGATTTTGGATGATCAGCCATGATTATGTTGAATGATGGTACTGGCTCGAGGGCCGAATGGCCCACTCCTGCACCTATTTTCTATTTCTCTATGTTTCTGTGTCTCTGCATCAGGTTGCGATGCTTCCATTTCATCTTAACTCCCGTGTTTTGTATTTCATACGAAAGTGGATAACAAACCTGTGTTTTACATTATTGCATATGTTTGGCTATAAAGGGTTAACGTATGTTCAGTATCTGTAATTAATCTCATCTGGAATGATCACTAACTCCATCTTGCTGCTCTATCCACGCTGGTAAACACGGCAGGTGAAGATGCTTTCATTTGTGATTTTCACCTTAATTAACAATGGTTATAAATACTAATTGCCTCTCTCCGGCATATAATTTAAAGAATAACACATAATGCTGAAAATTAAAATGCAGCTTCAGATCTGAGCTAGGGAGAGTTGAGCAATTGAGCTGTGCCATTCACCCAGTGGGGAATATTAGTTCCAGCCGTTGAACACAAGGCCAGGTTCTGTTGAATCTGTAGTTTATTTTTTATTGAACTACTTCAGACCACAATAGACAATAGACAATAGACAATAGGTGCAGGAGGAGGCCATTCAGCCCTTCGAGCCAGCACCGCCATTCAATGCGATCATGGCTGATCACTCTCAATCAGTACCCCGTTCCTGCCTTCTCCCCATACCCCCTCACTCCGCTATCCTTAAGAGCTCTATCCAGCTCTCTCTTGAAAGCATCCAACGAACTGGCCTCCACTGCCTTCTGAGGCAGAGAATTCCACACCTTCACCACCCTCTGACTGAAAAAGTTCTTCCTCATCTCCGTTCTAAATAGCCTACCCCTTATTCTCAAACTGTGGCCCCTTGTTCTGGACTCCCCCAACATTGGGAACATGTTATCTGCCTCTAATGTGTCCAATCCCCTAATTATCTTATATGTTTCAATAAGATCCCCCCTCATCCTTCTAAATTCCAGTGTATACAAGCCCAATCGCTCCAGCCTTTCAACATACGACAGTCCCGCCATTCCGGGAATTAACCTAGTGAACCTACGCTGCACGCCCTCCATAGCAAGAATATCCTTCTTCAAATTTGGAGACCAAAACTGCACACAGTACTCCAGGTGCGGTCTCACCAGGGCCCGGTACAACTGTAGAAGGACCTCTTTGCTCCTATACTCAACTCCTCTTGTTACGAAGGCCAACATTCCATTGGCTTTCTTCACTGCCTGCTGAACCTGCATGCTTCCTTTCATTGACTGATGCACTAGGACACCCAGATCTCGTTGAACTCCCCCTCCTCCTAACTTGACACCATTCAGATAATAATCTGCCTTTCTATTCTTACTTCCAAAGTGAATAACCTCACACTTATCTACATTAAACTGCATCTGCCATGTATCCGCCCACTTACACAACCTGTCCAAGTCCCCCTGCAGCCTTATTGCATCTTCCTCACAATTCACACTACCCCCCAACTTAGTATCATCTGCAAATTTGCTAATGGTACTTTTAATCCCTTCGTCTAAGTCATTAATGTATATCGTAAATAGCTGGGTTCCCAGCACCGAACCTTGCGGTACCCCACTGGTCACTGCCTGCCATTCCGAAAGGGACCCATTTATCCCCACTCTTTGCTTTCCGTCTGTCAACCAATTTTCTATCCATGTCAGTACCCTACCCCCAATACCATGTGCCCTAATTTTGCCCACTAATCTCCTATGTGGGACCTTGTCGAAGGCTTTCTGAAAGTCGAGGTACACCACATCCACTGACTCTCCCTTGTCAATTTTCCTAGTTACATCCTCAAAAAATTGACAGGTTGATGCTAATTCAAACCCACAGACCTGACAGCAAAGTCAGTCTGAGAGTGAATGACCAACTCACCTGTCTGGGCTGTCCACAGTGGTTTAGAAACATAGAAACATAGGCAATACTTGCAGGAGTAGGCCATTTGGCCTTTTGAGCCGGCACCGCCATTCAATATGATCACGGCTAATCATCCTAAATCAGTACCCCGTTCCTGCTTTCTCCCCATGCAGCTTTATTCCGTTAGCCCGAAGAGCTATATCTGACTCTCTCTTGAAAACCTCCTGTGAATTGGCCTCCACTGCCTTCAGTGGCAGAGTATTCCACAGATTCACAATTCATCTCAACTGGGGAGGCCGATGACAGATCAGTTTTTCCTTATCTCAGTAACAATTGAG
>NW_027602867.1:0-26247 GCF_053455715.1 Rhinoraja longicauda | reverse complement strand
GGTTAGAAATGAAAATTTTAAACTTTAATATCTCTCTAGCTTTAAAAAGGTAGCTTCAATTTGAACGAAAGTACTTACAATAGTTGCCCATGTTAATGGTGAATACGGCGGTACAAAAATCGTAGCGCTTTGGTGTACCGTCTGGGAGGAGTAGGGTTTGGCCCCTTCAAGAAAAGTGTTAGAAATGAAAATTTAAACTTTAATATCTCTCTAGCTTTAAAAAGGTAGCTTCAATTTGAACGAAAGTACTTACAATAGTTGCCCATGTTAATGGTGAATACGGCGGTACAAAAATCGTAGCGCTTTGGTGTACCGTCTGGGAGGAGTAGGGTTTGTAAGTTATGGACAGAAATCTTCGGAATCTTCCATACATACACACGGAATCTTCCGTATATACATACGGAATGTTGGACCGCAGAGTTTTAGTAGTATACTAGACCAAGTGGGCCCGTTGGGCCCGTCCTCGTAGGGTTTCCATTGTAACCGGGATGGGAGGAAAGGGGGAGGGTTGGGGGAGGGAAAGGGGGAGGGAGGAGGGGAGGGAGGGGGGAGGGGAGGGGGGAGGGAGAGGGGAGGGAGGGGGGTAGGGGGAGGGAGGGGGGAGAGGGGGGGATGGGAGGGGGAGGGGGGAAGGGAGGAGGGTAGGGGGGGAGGGAGAGGGGAGGGAGGTGGGTAGGGGGGAGGGAGGGAGGGGGACCTCCCCTTTTCCCAGTACCCCTCTTTCCCCGTTGGGCCCGTCCTCGTAGGGTTTCCATTGTAACCGGGAGGAGGGGAGGGCGGGAAGGGGGAGGGAGGGAGGAGGGAGGTGTGGAGGGAGGAGGGGAGGGGAGGGAGGGGGGAGGGGAGGGAGGGGGGTAGGGGGGAGGGGGAGGGAGGGAGGGGGAGGGAGAGGGGAGGGGGAGGGGAGGGGGAAGGGGGGAGGGAGGGGGGAGGGAGGGTGACCTCCCCTTTTCCCAGTACCCCTCTTTCCCCGTTGGGCCCGTCCCCGTAGGGTTTCCATTGTAACCGGGAGGGGGGGAGGGAGGGTGGAAGGAGGGGGGAGGGGGAGAGGGGTGGAAGGGTGGAGGGAGGGGGGGAGGGAGTGGGGGAGGGTCGGATGGAGGGAAGGAGGGACGGGTGAGTTAGGGGCTGAGTGGTGATGGAGGTTGGGATTGAGGGGGGAGAGAGTGGGGATGGAGGTGGGAAGGAGGGGGGAGGAAGAGGTTGAGGGGGGAAGTGGGACCTCCCCTTTTCCCAGTACCCCTCTTTCCCCCACCACCAAGCCCCCACCGCAACGACCCCTGTTGTCCCCCTCCCCAGTCCCCATTCTCAGACCCCCCCCCATTCTCTTGGAATAAAAAAAAATACTTTAAAAAAAATAAGTGCTTTTTAATTGCTTGTTTTGAAACATTCGCGGTTAAGTGCTTTTTTAAAAAACATTCGCGGTTAAGTGCTGGTTTTGAAACATTCGCGGCTACTTAGTGCTTCTGTCAGCTGCTTTTCGAAACAATGTTGCAACCATCTCACACAAGCATTGGGAGGATGGGAGGGAGGGAAGGGGAGGGAGGGAGGAGGGAGGTGTGGAGGGAGGAGGGGAGGGAGGGGGGAAGGGGAGGGGGGGAAGGGGGCGGGAGAGGGGAGGGAGGGGGGATGGGATGGGGAAGGGGGGAGTGAGGGGGACCTCCCCTTTTCACAGTACCCCTCTTTCCCCGTTGGGCCCGTCCTCGTAGGGTTTCCATTGTAACCGGGAGGAGGGGAGGGAGGGAAGGGGGAGGGAGGGAGGAGGGAGGTGTGGAGGGAGGGAAGGGGGAGGGAGGGAGGTGTGGAGGGTGGAGGGGGAGGGAGGGGGGAGGGGAGGGGGGAAGGGGGGGAGGGAGGGGGGGTGGAGGTGGGAAGGAGTGGGGAGGAAGGGGTTGAGGGGGGAAGGGGGGGGGAGGGAGGGAATAGGGGCCCCATGCTGATCTGTGTATGTTAAGTGACTCGCACAACTTTAAAAAACTGGCAGTTGCTTTTCGCAACAATGTTGCAACCATCTCACACAAGCATTGTGACGTCACAAGCTGAAGACCTTGAAAAAAAAGGTCAGAAAAAAAATTATGTAAATTTAAAGTAGTAAACACCCAATAGCAGCCGCTTGTCCATCGCGAGCTGATCTCTCATTGGTGCACGGGTGCCATTGTGACATCACGCGCTGAAGCCCCTTCAAGAAAAGGGTTAGAAATGAAAAATTTAAACTTTAATATCTCTCTAGCTTTAAAAAGGTAGCTTCAATTTGAACGAAAGTACTTACAATAGTTGCCCATGTTAATGGTGAATACGGCGGTACAAAAATCGTAGCGCTTTGGTGTACCGTCTGGGAGGAGTAGGGTTTGGCCCCTTCAAGAAAAGTGTTAGAAATGAAAATTTAAACTTTAATATCTCTCTAGCTTTAAAAAGGTAGCTTCAATTTGAACGAAAGTACTTACAATAGTTGCCCATGTTAATGGTGAATACGGCGGTACAAAAATCGTAGCGCTTTGGTGTACCGTCTGGGAGGAGTAGGGTTTGTAAGTTATGGACAGAAATCTTCGGAATCTTCCGTATATACATACGGAATCTTCCGTATATACATACGGAATGTTGGACCGCAGAGTTTTAGTATTATATAGATACTAGACCGAGTGGGCCCGTTGGGCCCGTCCTCGTAGGGTTTCCATTGTAACCGGGAGGGGAGGGAAGGGGGAGGGAGGGAGGAGGGAGGTGTGAGGGGGGAGGGGAGGGGGAGGGGGGGAGGGGAGGGGGAGGGGAGGGGGAGGGGGAGGAGGGGAGGGGGAGGGGAGGGGGGAGGAGGGGGAGGGAGAGGGGAGGGAGGGGGTAGGGGGGAGGGTGAGGGGAGGGGGATGGGAAGGGGAGGGGGATGGGAAGGGGGGGATGGAGAGGGGAGGGAGGGGGTGGGGGGTGGGTGAGGGAGGGAGGGGGAAGGGGGGAGGGCGGGGGACCTCCCCTTTTCCCAGTACCCCTCTTTCCCCGTTGGGCCCGTCCTCGTAGGGTTTCCATTGTAACCGGGAGGAGGGGAGGGAGGGAAGGGGGAGGGAGGGAGGAGGGAGGTGTGGAGGGAGGGAGGATGGAGGTGTGGAGGGAGGAGGAGGGGGGGAGGGGAGGGGGGGAGGGAGAGGGGAGGGAGGGGGTAGGGTGGGGAGGGGGAGGGAGGGGGAGGGGAGGGGGGAAGGGGGAGGGAGGGAGGGGGACCTCCCCTTTTCCCAGTCCCCCTCTTTTCCCGTTGGGCCCGTCCTCGTAGGGTTTCCATTGTAACCGGGAGGGGAGTGGGGGGGGAGGGAAGGGGGAGGGAGGTGTGGAGGGGGAGGGGAGGGGGAGGGAGGGGGGAGGGGAGGGGGGATGGGAGGGGAAAGGGGGAGGAGGGAGGGGGGTAGGGGGGGAGGGGGAGGGAGGGGAGGGGGAAGGGAGGGAGGGGGACCTCCCCTTTTCCCAGTACCCCTCTTTCCCCGTTGGGCCCATCCTCGTAGGGTTTCCATTGTAACCGGGAGGAGGGGAGGGAGGAGGGAGGTGTGGAGGGAGGAGGGGAGGTGGGTAAGGGGGGGGGAGGGGCGGGGGGGGGAGGGAGGGTGGTAGGGGGGAGGGAGGGTGGTAGGGGGGAGGGGGAGGGAGGGGGAGGGAGGGGGAAGGGGGGAGGGAGGGGGACCTCCCCTTTTCCCAGTACCCCTCTTTCCCCGTTGGGCCCGTCCTCGTAGGGTTTCCATTGTAACCGGGAGGGGGGGAGGGAGGGAGGAAGGAGGGGGGAGGGGGAGAGGGATGGAAGGGTGGAGGGAGGGGGGGATGGAGTGGGGGAGGGAGGGAAGGAGGGAGGGGAGGAACGGGTTGAGGGGGGAAGGGGGACCTCCCCTTTTCCCAGTACCCCTCTTTCCCCCACCACCAAGCCCCCTCCGCAACGACCCCTGTTGTTCCCCTCTCCAGTCCCCATTCTCAGACCCTCCCCATTCTCTCTCCCCCAGACACACTCTCAGTGTCTTTTCGCAACATTTCCGGTCACTAAGCTTCCAGTCTTAAGCTCAGGGGTGACCGCGCTTTTGCGGTGGCAGCTCCTAGACTGTGGAACAGCATCCCTCTCCCCATCAGAACTGCCCCCTCCATCGACTCCTTTAAGTCCAGGCTCAAAACCTATTTCTACTCCCTAGCGTTTGAGGCTCATTGAGGAGGCGCTGTGAACTGTTTGCGTGTACTGTATGTTTCATTTTTTTCCTTAGTACCTAATCAGATGTACAGCACTTTGGTCAACGTGGGTTGTTTTATAATGTGCTATACAAATAAAATTGACTTGACTTGACAGCTTTTCGCAACAATGTAGCACAGGGGCATTGTGACGTCACACGCTGAATACCACGGGGGGGGGAAGGGGGGTCTGCTCGAGTTCATCTCACAGGGGCATTGTGACATCACAATGAAGAATAAATCCGCAGCGCAGCGCCCCCTTTCTGTCAAAACTTCGATAAATCAGGGGGGGCAGCACTTTTAAACCTCTGTAACTTAAAAAAATATGCGTCCGAATTAAATAAAAATATCATTTTCCAGCAGTGAACCGCATGCTGATTAAGGCGGTACAAAAATCGTGGCGCTACGGTTCACCGTTTTGCCGGAATTGCCGTATTCAGCCGACATCAGTGGAATATACATATATATATACAACATCTGAGTTTTAATAGTATATAGATAGATAGACTAGACCGAGTGGGCCCGTTGGGCCCGTCCTCGTAGGGTTTCCATTGTAACCGGGAGGGGAGGAAAGGGGGAGGGTTGGGGGAGGGAAGGGGGAGGGAGGAGGGGAGGGAGGGGGGAGGGGAGGGGGGAGGGGGGAGGGAGAGGGGAGGGAGGGGGGTAGAGGGGAGGGAGGGGGGAGAGGGGGGGATGGGAGGGGGGAGGGGAGGGGGGAAGGGAGGAGGGAAGGGGGGGAGGGAGAGGGGAGGGAGGTGGGTAGGGGGGAGGGAGGGAGGGGGACCTCCCCTTTTCCCAGTACCCCTCTTTCCCCGTTGGGCCCGTCCTCGTAGGGTTTCCATTGTAACCGGGAGGAGGGGAGGGCGGGAAGGGGGAGGGAGGGAGGAGGGAGGTGTGGAGGGAGGAGGGGAGGGGAGGGAGGGGGGAGGGGAGGGAGGGGGGTAGGGGGAGGGGGAGGGAGGGGGAGGGAGAGGGGATGGGGGAGGGGAGGGGGAAGGGGGGATGGAGGGGGACCTCCCCTTTTCCCAGTACTCCTCTTTCCCCGTTGGGCCCGTCCTCGTAGGGTTTCCATTGTAACCGGGAGGGGGGGAGGGAGGGAGGAGGGAGGTGTGGAGGGAGGTGTGGAGGGAGGAGGGGAGGGGGAGGGAGGGGGGGAGGGGAGGGGGAGGGGGGAAGAGGGGTAGGGGGGAGGGGAGGGAGGAGGGGAGGGAGGGGAACTCCCCTTTTCCCAGTACCCCTCTTTCCCCGTTGGGCCCGTCCCCGTAGGGTTTCAATTGTAACCGGGAGGGGGGGAGGGAGGGTGGAAGGAGGGGGAGAGGGGTGGAAGGGTGGAGGGAGTGGGGGAGGGTCGGATGGAGGGAAGGAGGGAGGGGTGAGTTAGGGGCTGAGTGGTGATGGAGGTTGGGATTGAGGGGGGAGAGAGTGGGGATGGAGGTGGGAAGGAGGGGGGAGGAAGAGGTTGAGGGGGAAGTGGGACCTCCCCTTTTCCCAGTACCCCTCTTTCCCCCACCACCAAGCCCCCACCGCAACGACCCCTGTTGTCCCCCTACCCAGTCCCCATTCTCAGACCCCCCCCATTCTCTTGAAAAAGTGCTTTTTAATTGCTTGTTTTGAAACATTCGCGGTTAAGTGCTTTTTTAAAAAACATTCGCGGTTAAGTGCTGGTTTTGAAACATTCGCGGCTACTTAGTGCTTCTGTCAGTTGCTTTTCGAAACAATGTTGCAACCATCTCACACAAGCATTGGGAGGATGGGAGGGAGGGAAGGGGAGGGAGGGAGGAGGGAGGTGTGGAGGGAGGAGGGGAGGGAGGGGGGAAGGGGAGGGGGGGAAGGGGGCGGGAGAGGGGAGGGAGGGGGGATGGGATGGGGAAGGGGGGAGTGAGGGGGACCTCCCCTTTTCCCAGTACCCCTCTTTCCCCGTTGGGCCCGTCCTCGTAGGGTTTCCATTGTAACCTGGAGGAGGGGAGGGAGGGAAGGGGGAGGGAGGGAGGAGGGAGGTGTGGAGGGAGGGGAGGGGGAGGGAGGGGGGAGGGGAGGGGGGAAGGGGGGGAGGGGGGAGGGAGAGGGGGAGGGAGGGGGGAGGGGGGTGAGGGGGGAGGGAGAGGGGTAGGGGGGGGAGGGGAGGGGGAAGGGGAGGGAGGGGGACCTCCCCTTTTCCCAGTACCCCTCTTTCCCCGTTGGGCCCGTCCTCGTAGGGTTTCCATTGTAACCGGGAGGAGGGGAGGGAGGGAAGGGGGAGGGTGTGGAGGGTGGAGGGGGAGGGAGGGGGGAGGGGAGGGGGGAAGGGGGGAGGGAGGGGGGGTGGAGGTGGGAAGGAGTGGGGAGGAAGGGGTTGAGGGGGGAAGGGGGGGGAGGGAGGGAATAGCGGCCCCATGCTGATCTGTGTATGTTAAGTGACTCGCACAACTTTAAAAAACTGGCAGTTGCTTTTCGCAACAATGTTGCAACCATCTCACACAAGCATTGTGACGACACAAGCTGAAGACCTTGAAAAAAAATGTCAGAAAAAAAATTATGTAAATTTAAAGTAGTAAACACCCAATAGCAGCCGCTTGTCCATCGCGAGCTGATCTCTCATTGGTGCACGGGTGCCATTGTGACATCACGCGCTGAAGCCCCTTCAAGAAAAGGGTTAGAAATGAAAATTTTAAACTTTAATATCTCTCTAGCTTTAAAAAGGTAGCTTCAATTTGAACGAAAGTACTTACAATAGTTGCCCATGTTAATGGTGAATACGGCGGTACAAAAATCGTAGCGCTTTGGTGTACCGTCTGGGAGGAGTAGGGTTTGGCCCCTTCAAGAAAAGTGTTAGAAATGAAAATTTAAACTTTAATATCTCTCTAGCTTTAAAAAGGTAGCTTCAATTTGAACGAAAGTACTTACAATAGTTGCCCATGTTAATGGTGAATACGGCGGTACAAAAATCGTAGCGCTTTGGTGTACCGTCTGGGAGGAGTAGGGTTTGTAAGTTATGGACAGAAATCTTCGGAATCTTCCGTACATACACACGGAATCTTCCGTATATACATACGGAATGTTGGACCGCAGAGTTTTAGTAGTATACTAGACCAAGTGGGCCCGTTGGGCCCGTCCTCGTAGGGTTTCCATTGTAACCGGGATGGGAGGAAAGGGGGAGGGTTGGGGGAGGGAAGGGGGAGGGAGGAGGGGAGGGAGGGGGGGAGGGGAGGTGGGAGGGAGAGGGGAGGGAGGGGGGTAGGGGGAGGGAGGGGGGAGAGGGGGGGATGGGAGGGGGAGGGGGGAAGGGAGGAGGGTAGGGGGGGAGGGAGAGGGGAGGGAGGTGGGTAGGGGGGAGGGAGGGAGGGGGACCTCCCCTTTTCCCAGTACCCCTCTTTCCCCGTTGGGCCCGTCCTCGTAGGGTTTCCATTGTAACCGGGAGGAGGGGAGGGCGGGAAGGGGGAGGGAGGGAGGAGGGAGGTGTGGAGGGAGGAGGGGAGGGGAGGGAGGGGGGAGGGGAGGGAGGGGGGTAGGGGGGAGGGGGAGGGAGGGAGGGGGAGGGAGAGGGGAGGGGGGAGGGGAGGGGGAAGGGGGGAGGGAGGGGGGAGGGAGGGTGACCTCCCCTTTTCCCAGTACCCCTCTTTCCCCGTTGGGCCCGTCCCCGTAGGGTTTCCATTGTAACCGGGAGGGGGGGGAGGGAGGGTGGAAGGAGGGGGGAGGGGGAGAGGGGTGGAAGGGTGGAGGGAGGGGGGGAGGGAGTGGGGGAGGGTCGGATGGAGGGAAGGAGGGACGGGTGAGTTAGGGGCTGAGTGGTGATGGAGGTTGGGATTGAGGGGGGAGAGAGTGGGGATGGAGGTGGGAAGGAGGGGGGAGGAAGAGGTTGAGGGGGGAAGTGGGACCTCCCCTTTTCCCAGTACCCCTCTTTCCCCCACCACCAAGCCCCCACCGCAACGACCCCTGTTGTCCCCCTCCCCAGTCCCCATTCTCAGACCCCCCCCCCATTCTCTTGGAATAAAAAAAAATACTTTAAAAAAAATAAGTGCTTTTTAATTGCTTGTTTTGAAACATTCGCGGTTAAGTGCTTTTTTAAAAAACATTCGCGGTTAAGTGCTGGTTTTGAAACATTCGCGGCTACTTAGTGCTTCTGTCAGCTGCTTTTCGAAACAATGTTGCAACCATCTCACACAAGCATTGGGAGGATGGGAGGGAGGGAAGGGGAGGGAGGGAGGAGGGAGGTGTGGAGGGAGGAGGGGAGGGAGGGGGGAAGGGGAGGGGGGGAAGGGGGCGGGAGAGGGGAGGGAGGGGGGATGGGATGGGGAAGGGGGGAGTGAGGGGGACCTCCCCTTTTCACAGTACCCCTCTTTCCCCGTTGGGCCCGTCCTCGTAGGGTTTCCATTGTAACCGGGAGGAGAGGAGGGAGGGAAGGGGGAGGGAGGGAGGAGGGAGGTGTGGAGGGAGGGGAGGGGGAGGGAGGGGGAGGGGAGGGGGGAAGGGGGGGAGGAGGGAGGGAGAGGGGGAGGGAGGGGGGGAGGGGGGAGGGAGAGGGGTAGGGGGGGAGGGGAGGGGGAAGGGGAGGGAGGGGGACCTCCCCTTTTCCCAGTACCCCACTTTCCCCGTTGGGCCCGTCCTCGTAGGGTTTCCATTGTAACCGGGAGGAGGGGAGGGAGGGAAGGGGGAGGGAGGGAGGTGTGGAGGGGGAGGGAGGGGGGAGGGGAGGGGGGAAGGGGGGAGGGAGGGGGGGTGGAGGTGGGAAGGAGTGGGGAGGAAGGGGTTGAGGGGGGAAGGGGGGGGGAGGGAGGGAATAGGGGCCCCATGCTGATCTGTGTATGTTAAGTGACTCGCACAACTTTAAAAAACTGGCAGTTGCTTTTCGCAACAATGTTGCAACCATCTCACACAAGCATTGTGACGTCACAAGCTGAAGACCTTGAAAAAAAAGGTCAGAAAAAAAATAATGTAAATTTAAAGTAGTAAACACCCAATAGCAGCCGCTTGTCCATCGCGAGCTGATCTCTCATTGGTGCACGGGTGCCATTGTGACATCACGCGCTGAAGCCCCTTCAAGAAAAGGGTTAGAAATGAAAAATTTAAACTTTAATATCTCTCTAGCTTTAAAAAGGTAGCTTCAATTTGAACGAAAGTACTTACAATAGTTGCCCATGTTAATGGTGAATACGGCGGTACAAAAATCGTAGCGCTTTGGTGTACCGTCTGGGAGGAGTAGGGTTTGGCCCCTTCAAGAAAAGTGTTAGAAATGAAAATTTAAACTTTAATATCTCTCTAGCTTTAAAAAGGTAGCTTCAATTTGAACGAAAGTACTTACAATAGTTGCCCAGGTTAATGGTGAATACGGCGGTACAAAAATCGTAGCGCTTTGGTGTACCGTCTGGGAGGAGTAGGGTTTGTAAGTTATGGAGGGAGGGGGGGAGGGGAGGGGAGGAGGGGGGAGGGAGAGGGGAGGGAGGGGGTAGGGGGGAGGGAGAGGGAAGGGAGGGGGTAGGGGGGAGGGAGGGGGAGAGGGGGGGATGGGAGGGGGAGGGGAGGGGGGAAGGGAGGAGGGAAAGGGGGGAGGGAGAGGGGAGGGAGGTGGGTAGGGGGGAGGGAGGGAGACCTCCCCTTTTCCCAGTACCCCTCTTTCCCCGTTGGGCCCGTCCTCGTAGGGTATCCATTGTAACCGGGAGGAGGGGAGGGCGGGAAGGGGGAGGGAGGGAGGAGGGAGGTGTGGAGGGAGGAGGGGAGGGGAGGGGAGGGAGGGGGGTAGGGGGGAGGGGGAGGGAGGGGGAGGGAGAGGGGAGGGGGGAGGGGAAGGGGGGAGGGGAAGGGGGGAGGGAGGGGGACCTCCCCTTTTCCCAGTACTCCTCTTTCCCCGTTGGGCCCGTCCTCGTAGGGTTTCAATTGTAACCGGGAGGGGGGAGGGAGGGTGGAAGGAGGGGGGAGAGGGATGGAAGGGTGGAGGGAGGGGGGGAGGGATTGGGGAGGGAGGGAAGGAGGGAGGGGGGAGTTAGGGGGGAGGGGGAGGGAGTTGGGGAGGGAGGGGGAGGAGGGGGGGGAGGGAGTGGGGATGGAGGTGGGAAGGAGGGGGGATGAAGGGGTTGAGGGGGGCAGGGGGACCTCCCCTTTTCCCAGTACCCCTCTTACCCCGTTGGGCCTGTCCTCATAGGGTTTCCATTGTAACCGGGAGGGGGGGAGGGAGGGAGGAGGGAGGTGTGGAGGGAGGAGGGGAGGGGGAGGGAGGGGGGGAGGGGAGGGGGGAAGGGGAGGGGGGAAGGGGTAGGGGGAGGGGAGGGAGGGGGATCTCCCCTTTTCCCAGTACCCCTCTTTCCCCGTTGGGCTCGTCCCCGTAGGGTTTCCATTGTAACCGGGAGGGGGGGAGGGAGGGTGGAAGGAGGTGGGAGGGGGAGAGGGATGGAAGGGTGGAGGGAGGGGGCAGGGAGTGGGGGAGGGTGGGATGGAGGGAAGGAGGGAGGGGGGAGTTAGGGGCTGAGTGGTGATGGAGGTTGGGATTGAGGGGGGAGGGAGGGGGGGAGCGAGTGGGGATGGAGGTGGGAAGGAGGGGGGAGGAAGGGGTTGAGGGGGGAAGTGGAACCTCCCCTTTTCCCAGTACCCCTCTTTCCCCCGCCACCAAGCCCCCTCCGCAACGACCCCTGTTGTCCCCCTCCCCAGTCCCCATTCTCAGACCCCCCCCCATTCTCTCTCTCCCCCAGACACACTCTCAGTGCTTTTTTCGAAACACTTGCCCCGGTGGCCCACGAGTATAGGGGCCCAATGCTGATCTGTGTATGTTAAGTGACTTGCAATAAAAAAAAATATTTAAAAAAAGATAAGTGCTTTTTAAGTGCTTGTTTTGAAACATTCGCGGTCACATAGTGCATCTCACTGCGATCTGTTAGTGGTGCTTTTCGAAACAATGTAGCACCCATCTCAAACAAGCATTGGGAGGATGGGAGGGAGGGAAGGGGAGGGAGGGAGGAGAGAGGTGTGGAGGGAGGGGGGAAGGGGAGGGGGGAACGGGGGGAAGGGGGAGGGAGAGGGGAGGGAGGGGGGATGGGATGGGGGAAGGGATGGGGGAAGGGGGGAGGGAGGGGGACCTCCCCTTTTCCCAGTACCCCTCTTTCCCCGTTGGGCCCGTCCTCGTAGGGTTTCCATTGTAACCGGGAGGAGGGGAGGGAGGGAGGAGGGAGGTGTGGAGGGAGGAGGGGAGGGGGGGAGGGGAGGGGGGAAGGGGGAGGGAGAGGGTTAGGGGGAGGGGGAGGGGGGAGGGGAGGGGGGAAGGGGAGGGAGGGGGACCTCCCCTTTTCCCAGTACCCCACTTTCCCCGTTGGGCCCGTCCCCGTAGGGTTTCCTTTGTAACCAGAAGTTGGGGAGGAGGGGGGGAGGGATTGGGGATGGAGGTGGGAAGGAGTGGGGAGGAAGGGGTTGAGGGGGGAAGGGGGGGAGGGAGGGAATAGGGGCCCCATGCTGATCTGTGTATGTTAAGTGACTCGCACAACTTTAAAAAACTGGCAGTTGCTTTTCGCAACAATGTTGCAACAATCTCACACAAGCATTGTGACGTCACAAGCTGAAGATGTAAATTTAAAACCGAGCTGATCTCTCATTGGTGCACGGGTGCCATTGTGACATCACGCGCTGAAGCCCCTTCAAGAAATGGTTAGAAATGAAAATTTAAACTTTAATATCTCTCTAGCTTTAAAAAGGTAGCTTCAATTTGAACGAAAGTACTTACAATAGTTGCCCACGTTAATGGTGAATATGGCGGTACAAAAATCGTAGCGCTTTGGTGTACCGTCTGGGAGGAGTAGGGTTTGTAAGTTATGGACAGAAACTCTTCGGAATCTTCCGTACATACACATATACATACATACATACGGAATGTTGGACCGCAGAGTTTTAGTAGTATACTAGACCGAGTGGGCCCGTTGGGCCCGTCCTCGTAGGGTTTCCATTGTAACCGGGAGGGGAGGAAAGGGGGAGGGTTGGGGGAGGGAAGGGGGAGGGAGGAGGGGAGGGAGGGGGGGAGGGGGGAGGGAGAGGGGAGGGAGGGGGTAGGGGGGAGGGAGGGGGGAGAGGGGGGGATGGGAGGGGGGAGGGGAGGGGGGAAGGGAGGAGGGAAGGGGGGGAGGGAGAGGGGAGGGAGGTGGGTAGGGGGGAGGGAGGGAGGGGGACCTCCCCTTTTCCCAGTACCCCTCTTTCCCCGTTGGGCCCGTCCTCGTAGGGTTTCCATTGTAACCGGGAGGAGGGGAGGGCGGGAAGGGGGAGGGAGGGAGGAGGGAGGTGTGGAAGGAGGAGGGGAGGGGAGGGAGGGGGGTAGGGGGGAGGGGGAGGGAGGGGGAGGGAGAGGGGAGGGGAGGGGAGAGTGGAGCGAGGGGGGTAGGGGGGGAGGGAGGAGGTCCTCCCCTTTTCCCAGTACCCCTCTTTCCCCGTTGGGCCCGTCCTCGTAGGGTTTCCATTGTAACCGGGAGGAGGGGAGGGAGGGAAGGGGAGGGAGGAGTGGAGGGAGGAGGGGAGGGGGAGGGGGAGGGGAGGGGGGGAGGGGAGGGGGAGGGAGGGGGGAGGGGAGGGGGAGAGAGGGGGACCTCCCCTTTTCCCAGTACCCCTCTTTCCCCGTTGGGCCCGTCCTCGTAGCGTTTCCATTGTAACCGGGAGGGGAGTG
Organism: Rhinoraja longicauda; assembly: GCF_053455715.1. Lineage (NCBI taxonomy): Eukaryota > Metazoa > Chordata > Chondrichthyes > Rajiformes > Arhynchobatidae > Rhinoraja > Rhinoraja longicauda. The sequence continues at coordinate 13,454 of NW_027602867.1, read as the reverse complement.
GGGGGGGGAGGGAAGGGAGGAGGGAGGTGTGGAGGGGGAGGTAGGGGGAGGGAGAGGGGAGGGGGGAAGGGGGGGAAGGAGGGGGTATGGGGAGGGGGAGGGAGGGGGAAGGGGGGAGGGAGGGGGACCACCCGTTTTCCCAGTACCCCTCTTTCCCCGTTGGGCCCGTCCTCATAGGGTTTCCATTGTAACCGGGAGGCGGGGAGGGAGGGAGGAGGGAGGTGTGGAGGGAGGAGGGGAGGGAAGGGGGGAGGGGAGAAGGGGGGAGGGGAGAAGGGGGGGAGGGGAGAAGGGGGGGAGGTGGTGGGAGGGGGGAGGGAAGGGGGGAGGGGGACCTCCCCTTTTCCCAGTACCCCTCTTTCCCCGTTGGGCCCGTCCTCGTAGGGTTTCTATTGTAACCGGGAGGGGAGTGGGGGGGAGGGGAGGGGGAAGGGGGAAGGGGGAGGGGAGGGGGAAGGGGGGAGGGCGGGGGACCTCCCCTTTTCCCAGTACCCCTCTTTCCCCGTTGGGCCCGTCCTCGTATGGTTTCCATTGTAACCGGGAGGCGGGGAGGGAGGGAGGAGGGGAGGGGAGGGGAGGGGGAAGGGGTGGGAGGGGAGGGGGGAAGGGGGGAAGGGGGGAGGTGGAGGGAGGGGGGAAGGAGGGAGGGGGACCTCCCCTTTTCCCAGTACCCCTCTTTCCCCGTTGGGCCCGTCCCCGAGGGGTGAGGGAGGTGGGGAGGGATGGTGAGGGAGTTGGGGAGGAGGGGGGGAGGGAGTGGGGATGGAGGTGGGAAGGAGTGGGGAGGAAGGGGTTGAGGGGGGAAGGGGGACCTCCCCTTTCTTTTTTCGAAACACTTGCCCTGGTGGCCCACGAGCATAGGGGCCCCATGCTGATCTGTGTATGTTAAGTGACTTGCAATAAAAAACACAACTTTAAAAAACAATCAGCTGCTTTTCGCAACAATGTTGAACCCATCTCACACAAGCATTGTGACGTCACAAGCTGAAGACCTTGAAAAAAAAGGTTAAAAATAAAAAGATGTAAATTTGTAAAGAGTAGACACCCAATAGCAGCTGCTTGTCCATTATGACATCACACGCTGAAGGGGGGGGGAGGGGGGTCAGCTCGAGCTCATCTCACAGGGACATTGTGACATCACAAGCTGAAGACCTTCAATAAATCCGCACCACAGCGCCCCCTATAAATTAGGGGGGGGGGGAGCGCTTTAAAACCTCTGTAACTTAAAAAACATGCGACCGAATTAAATAAAAAACAATTTTGCAGCAGATAACCGCGTGGTGATTAAGGTGGTGCAAAAATCGTGGCGCTACGGTTCACCGTTTTGACGAAATCAGAGAAACCGTTGTTACGCGCATACCAGGTCAAACCCCCAAAAAAAATATACACAAGAAGTGAGTTTTAATAGTATATAGATAGACTAGACCGAGTGGGCCCGTTGGGCCCGTCCTCGTAGGGTTTCCATTGTAACCGGGAGGGGAGGAAAGGGGGAGGGTTGGGGGAGGGAAGGGGGAGGGAGGAGGGGAGGGAGGGGGGTAGGGGGGAGGGAGGGGGGAGAGGGGGGGATGGGAGGGGGGAGGGGAGGGGGGAAGGGAGGAGGGAAGGGGGGGAGGGAGAGGGGAGGGAGGTGGGTAGGGGGGAGGGAGGGAGGGGGACCTCCCCTTTTCCCAGTACCCCTCTTTCCCCGTTGGGCCCGTCCTCGTAGGGTTTCCATTGTAACCGGGAGGAGGGGAGGGCGGGAAGGGGGAGGGAGGGAGGAGGGAGGTGTGGAAGGAGGAGGGGAGGGGAGGGAAGGGGGAGGGGAGGGAGGGGGGTAGGGGGGAGGGGGAGGGAGGGGGAGGGAGAGGGGGAGGGGGAGGGGAGGGGGAAGGGGAGGGAGGGGGACCTCCCCTTTTCCCAGTACCCCTCTTTCCCCGTTGGGCCCGTCCCCGTAGGGTTTCCTTTGTAACCAGAAGGGGGGGAGGGAGGATGGAAGGAGGGGGGAGGGGGAGAGGGATGGAAGGGTGGAGGGAGGGGGGGAAGGATGGAGGGAAGGAGGGAGGGGGGGGAGTTAGGGGAGGAGGGGTGAGGGAGGTGGGGAGGGAGTTGGGGAGGAGGGGGGGAGGGAGTGGGGGAGGGAGTGGGGATGGAGGTGGGAAGGAGTGGGGAGGAAGGGGTTGAGGGGGGAAGGGAGGGAGGGAATAGGGGCCCCATGCTGATCTGTGTATGTTAAGTGACTTGCACAACTTTTAAAAAACTGGCAGTTGCTTTTCGCAACAATGTTGCAACAATCTCACACAAGCATTGTGACGTCACAAGCTGAAGATGTAAATTTAAAACCGAGCTGATCTCTCATTGGTGCACGGGTGCCATTGTGACATCACGCGCTGAAGTCCCTTCAAGAAAAGGGTTAGAAATGAAAATTTATACTTTAATATCTCTCTAGCTTTAAAAAGGTAGCTTCAATTTGAACGAAAGTACTTACAATAGTTGCCCATGTTAATGGTGAATACGGCTTTGGTGTACCGTCTGGGAGGAGTAGGGTTTGTAAGTTATATGGACAGAAACACATACATACACACATACATACGGAATGTTGGACCGCAGAGTTTTAGTAGTATACTAGCACAAGTGTGCCCGTTGGGCCTGTCCTCGTAGGGTTTCCATTGTAACCGGGAGGATGGGAGGGAGGGAAGGGGGAGGGAGGGGGGGAGGGGAGGGTGGAGTGGAGGGGGGAGGGGAGGGGGAAGGGGGGAGGGAGATGGGGAGGGAGAGGGGAGGGAAGGGGTGGGGGGGAGGGTCTATTTTACTTTAAAATAAACAGCGTTCTTTGTTGAAAAGGAAATAAACTTATCTATAGAGCATCAGCTTTTTTTAAATAAATAAAATCAAACTTAATGAAAATCACACTCCTCATTTTAAATAAATGTCTATGTTATAAATGAAATCAAACAGCGGGAGAGGCGACGGCGACCACACCTCCCGGCGGTCAGCGCTGCTGGGACGGGAGGGAGGGAGGGATGAGGGAGGGAGGAGAGTGGGGAGGGAGGGGGACCTCCCCTTTTCCCAGTACTCTTCTTTCCCAAACCACCAAGCCCCCTGTTGTCCCCCTCCCCAGTCCCCATTCTCAGTCCCCCCCATTCTCTCTCCCCCAGATACACTCTTACTCTACCCCCCCCCCCTTTCCCCAGCACACCCCTTTCCCCGTTGGGCCCGTCCTCGTAGGGTTTCCATTGTAACCGGGAGGAGGGGAGGGAGGGAGGAGGGAGGTGTGGAGGGAGGGAGGAGGGGAGGGGAGGGGGAAAGGAGGGAGGGGGACCTTCCCTTTTCCCAGTACCCCTCTTTCCCCGTTGGGCCCATGCTCGTAGGGTTTCCATTGTAACCGGGAGGAGGGGAGGGAGGGAGGTGTGGAGGGAGGAGGGGAGGTGGAGGGGGGGAGGTGGAGGGAGGGGAGGGGGGAAGAGGGGAGGGGGGAAGGAGGGAGAGGGGAGGGGGACCTCCCCTTTTCCCAGTAGCCCTCTTTCCCCGTTGGGCCCGTCTTCGTAGGGTTTCCATTGTAACCGGGAGGGGAGTGGGGGGGGGGTAAGGGGAGGGAGGGAGGTGTGGAGGGGGAGGGGAGGGAAGGGAGGGAGAGGGGTAGGGGAGAGGGAGGGATGGAGGGGACGGGGGGAGTTAGGGGTGAGGGAGTTGGGGAGGGAGGGGGAGGAGTTTTAGGAGGGAGTGGGGATGGAGGTGGGAAGGAGGGGGGAGGAATGGGTTGAGGGGGGAAGGGTGACCTCCCCTTTTCCCAGTACCCCTCTTTCCCCCCCATCACCAAGCCCCCTCCGCAAAGACCCCTGTTGTCCCCCTCCCCAGTCCCCATTCTCAGACCCTCCCCATTCTCTCTCCCCCAGACACACTCTCAGTGTCTTTTCACAAAATTTCCGGTCACTAAGCTTACGGTCTTAAGCTCAGGGGTGACCGAGCTTTTGCGGTTGCAGCTCCTAGACTGTGGAACAGCATCCCTCTCCCCATCAGAACTGCCCCCTCCATCCACTCCTTTAAGTCCATGCTCAAAACCTATTTCTACTCCCTAGCGTTTGAGGCTCATTGAGGAGGTGCTGTGAACTGTTTGCGTGCCACTGTATGCTACATTTTTTTCCTTAGTACCTAATCAGATGTACAGCACTTTTGTCAACGTGCGCTATACAAATAAAATTGACTTGACTTGACCAAGTGCTTCTCACAGTGATCTGTATTTGGGGGGAGGGAGAGGGGAAGGGGGAGGAAGGGGGACCTCCCCTTTTCCCAGTACCCCTCTTTCCCCGTTGGGCCTGTCCTCGTAGGGTTTCCATTGTAACCGGGAGGAGGGGAGGGAGGGAGGAGGGAGGTGTGGAGGGAGGGAGGAGGGGAGGGGAGGGGGGAAGGAGGGAGGGGGACCTCCCCTTTTCCCAGTACCCCTCTTTCCCCGTTGGGCCCATCCTCGTAGGGTTTCCATTGTAACCGGGAGGAGGGGAGGGAGGGAGGTGTGGAGGGAGGAGGGGAAGTGGAGGGGGGAGGTGGAGGGAGGGGAGGGGGGAAGAGGGGAGGGGGGGAAGGAGGGAGAGGGGAGGGGGACCTCCCCTTTTCCCAGTAGCCCTCTTTCCCCGTTGGGCCCGTCTTCGTAGGATTTCCATTGTAACCGGGAGGGGAGTGGGGGGGGGGGATAAGGGGAGGGAGGGCGGTGTGGAGGGGGAGGGCAGGGAAGGGAGGGAGAGGGGTAGGGGAGAGGGAGGGATGGAGGGGACGGGGGGAGTTAGGGGTGAGGGAGTTGGGGAGGGAGGGGGAGGAGTTTTAGGAGGGAGTGGGGATGGAGGTGGGAAGGAGGGGGGAGGAAGGGGTTGAGGGGGGAAGGGGGACCTCCCCTTTTCCCAGTACCCCTCTTTCCCCCCACCACCAAGCCCCCTCCGCAACGATCTCTCTCCCCCAGACACACTTTCCGGTCACTAAGCTTCCGGTCTTAAGCTCAGGGGTGACCGAGCTTTTGCGGTTGCAGCTCCTAGACTGTGGAACAGCATCCCTCTCCCCATCAGAATTGCCCCCTCCATCCACTCCTTTAAGTCCAGGCTCAAAACCTATTTCTATTCCCTAGCGTTTGAGGCTCATTGAGGAGGTACTGTGAACTGTTTGCGTGCCACTGTATATTTCATTTTTTTCCTTAGTACCTAATCAGATGTACAGCACTTTGGTCAACGTGGGTTGTTTTTAAATGTGCTATACAAATAAAATTGACTTGACTTGACTTGACCAAGTGCTTCTCACGGCGATCTGTATTCGCAACAATGTATCACCCATCTCACAGGGGCATTGTGACATCATAAGCTGAAGACCTTCAATAAATCCGCAGCACAGCGCCTGTATTCGCAACAATGTATCCCCCATCTCACAGGGGCATTGTGACATCATAATCTGAAGACCTTCAATAAATCCGCACCACAGCGCCCCCTATAATTTAGGGGGGGGGGAGCGCTTTAAAACCTCTGTAACTTAAAAAACATTCGACCGAATTAAATAAAAAACAATTTTGCAGCAGATAACCGCGTGGTGATTAACGCGGTGCAAAAATCGTGGCGCTACGGTTCACCGTTTTGACGAAATCAGAGAAACCGCTGTTACGCGCATATATATATATATAACACAAGATCTGAGTTTTAGTAGTATACTAGCACAAGTGTGCCCGTTGGGCCCGTCCTCGTAGGGTTTCCATTGTAACCGGGAGGGGAGTGGTGGGGAGGGAAGGGGGAGGGAGGGAGGAGGTAGGTGTGGAGGGGGGGAGGGGGAGGAAGGGGGAGGGGGAAGAGGGGGGAGGGAGAGGGGAGGGAAGGGGGGAGGGAGGAGGGGGGAGGGGGGGGGAGGGGAGGGGAGGGGAGAGGGGAGCGAGGGGGGTAGGGGGGGAAGGAGGAGGACCTCCCCTTTTCCCAGTACCCCTCTTTCCCCGTTGGGCCCGTCCTCGTAGGGTTTCCATTGTAACCGGGAGGAGGGGAGGGAGGGAAGGGGAGGGAGGAGTGGAGGGAGGAGTGGAGGGAGGAGGGGACGGGGAGGGGGAGGGGAGGGGGGGAGGGGAGGGGGAGAGAGGGGGACCTTCCCTTTTCCCAGTACCCCTCTTTCCCCGTTGGGCCCGTCCTCGTAGCGTTTCCATTGTAACCGGGAGGGGAGTGGGGGGGGGGAGGGAAGGGAGGAGGGAGGTGTGGAGGGGGAGGTAGGGGGAGGGAGGGGGGAAGGGGGGAAGGAGGGGGTAGGGGGGAGGGGGAGGGAGGGGGAAGGGGGAGGGAGGGGGACCACCCGTTTTCCCAGTACCCCTCTTTCCCCGTTGGGCCCGTCCTCGTAGGGTTTCCATTGTAACCGGGAGGCGGGGAGGGAGGGAGGAGGGAGGTGTGGAGGGAGGAGGGGAGGGAAGGGGGGGAGGGGAGAAGGGGGGAGGGGAGAAGGGGGGGAGGGGAGAAGGGGGGGAGGTGGTGGGAGGGGGGAGGGGGACCTCCCCTTTTCCCAGTACCCCTCTTTCCCCGTTGGGCCCGTCCTCGTACGGTTTCTATTGTAACCGGGAGGGTAGTGGGGGGGAGGGAAGGGGGAGGGAGGGAGGTGTGGAGGGGGGAGGGGAGGGGTAGGGAGGAAGGGGGGGACCTTCCCTTTTCCCAGTACCCCTCTTTCCCCGTTGGGCCCGTCCTTGTAGGGTTTCCATTGTAACCGGGAGGAGGGGAGGGAGGGAAGGGGAGGGAGGGAGGAGGGAGGTGTGGAGGGAGGAGGGGAGGGGGAGGGGAGGGGTGGGGGAGTGGGGAAGGGGGGAGGGAGAGGGGATGGAGGGGGGTATTGGGGGGAGGGGGAGGGATGGGTAGGGGAGGGGGAAGGGGGGAGGGGAGGGGGAAGGGGGGAGGGAGGGGGACCTCCCCTTTTCCCAGTACCCCTCTTTCCCCGTTGGGCCCGTCCTCGTATGGTTTCCATTGTAACCGGGAGGCGGGGAGGGAGGGGGGAGGGAGGGAGGAGGGGAGGGGAGGGGAGGGGGGAAGGGGTGGGGAGGGGAGGGGGGGAAGGGGGGGAAGGGGGGAGGTGGAGGGAGGGGGGAAGGAGGGAGGGGGGACCTCCCCTTTTCCCAGTACCCCTCTTTCCCCGTTGGGCCCGTCCCGAGGGGTGAGGGAGGTGGGGAGGGATGGTGAGGGAGTTGGGGAGGAGGGAGTGGGGATGGAGGTGGGAAGGAGTGGGGAGGAAGGGGTTGAGGGGGGAAGGGGGACCTCCCCTTTCTTTTTTCGAAACACTTGCCCCGGTGGCCCACGAGCATAGGGGCCCCATGCTGATCTGTGTATGTTAAGTGACTTGCAATAAAAAACACAACTTTAAAAAACAATCAGCTGCTTTTCGCAACAATGTTGAACCCATCTCACACAAGCATTGTGACGTCACAAGCTGAAGACCTTGAAAAAAAAGGTTAAAAATAAAAAGATGTAAATTTGTAAAGAGTAGACACCCAATAGCAGCTGCTTGTCCATTATGACATCACACGCTGAAGGGGGGGGGGAGGGGGGTCAGCTCGAGCTCATCTCACAGGGGCATTGTGACATCACAAGCTGAAGACCTTCAATAAATCCGCACCACAGCGCCCCCTATAAATTAGGGGGGGGGGGGGGAGCGCTTTAAAACCTCTGTAACTTAAAAAACATGCGACCGAATTAAATAAAAAACAATTTTGCAGCAGATAACCCCGTGGTGATTAAGGTGGTGCAAAAATCGTGGCGCTACGGTTCACCGTTTTGACGAAATCAGAGAAACCGTTGTTACGCGCATACCAGGTCAAACCCCAAAAAAAAATATACACAAGAAGTGAGTTTTAATAGTATATAGATAGATAGACTAGACCAAGTGGGCCCGTTGGGCCCGTCCTCGTAGGGTTTCCATTGTAACCGGGAGGGGAGTGGGGGGTAGGGAAGGGGGAGGGAGGGAGGAGGGGAGGGGGAGGGGAGGGGGGTAGGGGGGAGGGAGGGGGTAGGGGGGAGGGGGAGGGGAGCGGGGAGGGGGGAGGGAGAGGGGAGGGAGGGGGGAGGGAGAGGGGAGGGAGGGGGGAGGGAGGGGGAAGGGGGGAGGGAGGGGGAAGGGGGGAGGGAGGGGGACCTCCCCTTTTCCCAGTACCCCTCTTTCCCCGTTGGGCCCGTCCTCGTAGGGTTTCCATTGTAACCGGGAGGAGGGGAGGGCGGGAAGGGGAGGGAGGGAGGAGGGAGGTGTGGAGGGAGGAGGGGAGGTGAGGGAGGGGGGAGGGGAGGGAGGGGGAGGGCGGGGGAAGGGGGGAGGGAGGGGGAAGGGGGGAGGGTGGGGGACCTCCCCTTTTCCCAGTACCCCTCTTTCCCCGTTGGGCCCGTCCTCGTAGGGTTTCCATTGTAACCGGGTGGAGGGGAGGTAGGGAAGGGGAGGGAGGGAGGAGGGAGGTGTGAAGGGAGGAGGGGAGGGGGGGAAGGGGGGGGAGGGAGGGGGGAAGGGTGAGGGAGGGGGACCTCCCCTTTTCCCAGTACCCCTCTTTCCCCGTTGGGCCCGTCCTCATCGGGTTTCCATTTTAACCGGGAGGAGGGGAGGGAGGGAAGGGGAAGGGAGGGAGGAGGGAGGTGTGGAGGGAGGAGGGGAGGGGGAGGGAGGGGGGAGTGGAGGGGGGAAGGGGGGGAGGGGGAAGGGAGAGGGGAGGGGAGTAGGGGGAGGGTGGGGGGTAGGGGGGGAGGGGTAGGGAGGGAGGGTGGAAGGGGGATGCAGGGGGACCTCCCCTTTTCCCAGTACCCCTCTTTCCCCGTTGGGCCCGTCCCCGTAGGGTTTCCATTGTAACCGGGAGGGGGGAGGGAGGGTGGAAGGAGGGGGGAGGGGGAGAGGGATGGAAGGGTGGAGGGAGGGGAGGGAGTGGGGGAGGGTGGGATGGAGGGAAGGAGGGAGGGGGGGAGTTAGGGGCTGAGTGCTGATGGAGGATGGGATTGAGGGGGGAGGGAGGGGGGGAGCGAGTGGGGATGGAGGTGGGAAGGAGGGGGGAGGAAGGGGTTCAGGGGGGAAGTGGAACCACCCCTTTTCCCAGTACCCCTCTTTCCCCCACCACCAAGCCCCCTCCGCAACGACCCCTGTTGTCCCCCTCCCCAGTCCCCATTCTCAGACCCCCCCCCCATTCTCTCTCTCCCCCAGACACACTCTTAGTGCTTTTTTCGAAACACTTGCCCCGGTGGCCCACGAGCATAGGGGCCCAATGCTGATCTGTGTATGTTAAGTGACTTGCAATTAAAAAAAATACTTTAAAAAAAGATAAGTGCTTTTTAAGTGCTTGTTTTGAAACATTCGCGGTCACATAGTGCTTCTCACTGCGATCTGTTAGTGGTGCTTTTCGAAACAATGTAGCACCCATCTCAAACAAGCATTGGGAGGATGGGAGGGAGGGAAGGGGAGGGAGGGAGGAGAGAGGTGTGGAGGGAGGGGGGAAGGGGAAGGGGGAACGGGGGGAAGGGGGAGGGAGAGGGGAGGGAGAGGGGATGGGATGGGGGAAGGGATGGGGGAAGGGGGGAGGGAGGGGGACCTCCCCTTTTCCCAGTACCCCTCTTTCCCCGTTGGGCCCGTCCCCGTAGGGTTTCCTTTGTAACCAGAAGGGGGCGAGGGAGGGTGGAAGGAGGGGGGAGGGGGAGAGGGATGGAAGGGTGGAGGGAGGGGGGGAAGGATGGAGGGAAGGAGGGAGGGGGGGGAGTTAGGGGAGGAGGGGTGAGGGAGGTGGGGAGGGAGTTGGGGAGGAGGGGGGGAGGGAGTGGGGATGGAGGTGGGAAGGAGTGGGGAGGAAGGGGTTGAGGGGGGGGAGGGAGGGAATAGGGGCCCCATGCTGATCTGTGTATGTTAAGTGACTTGCACAACTTTAAAAAACTGGCAGTTGCTTTTCGCAACAATGTTGCAACAATCTCACACAAGCATTGTGACGTCACAAGCTGAAGATGTAAATTTAAAACCGAGCTGATCTCTCATTGGTGCACGGGTGCCATTGTGACATCACGCGCTGAAGCCCCTTCAAGAAAATGGTTAGAAATGAAAATTTAAACTTTAATATCTCTCTAGCTTTAAAAAGGTAGCTTCAATTTGAACGAAAGTACTTACAATAGTTGCCCACGTTAATGGTGAATATGGCGGTACAAAAATCGTAGCGCTTTGGTGTACCGTCTGGGAGGAGTAGGGTTTGTAAGTTATGGACAGAAACTCTTCGGAATCTTCCGTACATACACATATACATACATACATAACCGCAGAGTTTTAGTAGTATACTAGACCGAGTGGGCCCGTTGGGCCCGTCCTCGTAGGGTTTCCATTGTAACCGGGATGGGAGGAAAGGGGGAGGGTTGGGGGAGGGAAGGGGGAGGGAGCAGGGGAGGGAGGGGGGGAGGGGAGGGGGGGAGGGGGGAGGGAGAGGGGAGGGAGGGGGGTAGGGGGGAGGGAGGGGGAGAGGGGGGGATGGGAGGGGGAGGGGGGAAGGAGGAGGGTAGGGGGGGAGGGAGAGGGGAGGGAGGTGGGTAGGGGGGAGGGAGGGAGGGGGACCTCCCCTTTTCCCAGTACCCCTCTTTCCCCGTTGGGCCCGTCCTCGTAGGGTTTCCATTGTAACCGGGAGGAGGGGAGGGCGGGAAGGGGAGGGAGGGAGGAGGGAGGTGTGGAGGGAGGAGGGGAGGGGAGGGAGGGGGAGGGGAGGGAGGGGTAGGGGGGAGGGGGAGGGAGGGGGAGGGAGGGGGAGGGAGGGGGAGGGAGAGGGGAGGGGAAGGGGGAGGGAGGGGGGAGGGAGGGGGACCTCCCCTTTTCCCAGTACCCCTCTTTCCCCGTTGGGCCCGTCCCCGTAGGGTTTCCATTGTAACCGGGAGGGGGGGAGGGAGGGTGGAAGGAGGGGGGAGGGGGAGAGGGGTGGAAGGGTGGAGGAGGGGGGGAGGGAGTGGGGGAGGGTCGGATGGAGGGAAGGAGGGACGGGTGAGTTAGGGGCTGAGTGGTGATGGAGGTTGGGATTGAGGGGGGAGAGAGTGGGGATGGAGGTGGGAAGGAGGGGGGAGGAAGAGGTTGAGAGGGGAAGTGGGACCTCCCCTTTTCCCAGTACCCCTCTTTCCCCCACCACCAAGCCCCCACCGCAACGACCCCTGTTGTCCCCTCCCCAGTCCCCATTCTCAGACCCCCCCCCATTCTCTTGGAATAAAAAAAAATACTTTAAAAAAAATAAGTGCTTTTAATTGCTTGTTTTGAAACATTCGCGGTTAAGTGATTTTTTAAAAAACATTCGCGGTTAAGTGCTGGTTTTGAAACATTCGCGGCTACTTAGTGCTTCTGTCAGCTGCTTTTCGAAACAATGTTGCAACCATCTCACACAAGCATTGGGAGGATGGGAGGGAGGGAAGGGGAGGAGGGAGGAGGGAGGTGTGGAGGGAGGAGGGGAGGGAGGGGGGAAGGGGAGGGGGGGAAGGGGGCGGGAGAGGGGAGGGAGGGGGGATGGGATGGGGAAGGGGGAGTGAGGGGGACCTCCCCTTTTCCCAGTACCCCTCTTTCCCGTTGGGTCCGTCCTCGTAGGGTTTCCATTGTAACCGGGAGGAGGGGAGGGAGGGAAGGGGGAGGGAGGGAGGAGGGAGGTGTGGAGGGAGGGGAGGGGGAGGGAGGGGGGAGGGGAGGGGGGAAGGGGGGGAGAGGGGAGGGAGAGGGGGAGGGAGGGGGGAGGGGGGAGGGAGAGGGGTAGGGGGGGAGGGGAGGGGGAAGGGGAGGGAGGGGGACCTCCCCTTTTCCCAGTACCCCTCTTTCCCCGTTGGGCCCGTCCTCATAGGGTTTCCATTGTAACCGGGAGGAGGGGAGGGAGGGGAGGGAGGGAAGGGGGAGGGAGGGAGGTGTGGAGGGGGAGGGAGGGGGGAGGGGAGGGGAGAAGGGGGGAGGGAGGGGGGTGGAGGTGGGAAGGAGTGGGGAGGAAGGGGTTGAGGGGGGAAGGGGGGGAGGGAGGGAATAGGGGCCCCATGCTGATCTGTGTATGTTAAGTGACTCGCACAACTTTAAAAAACTGGCAGTTGCTTTTCGCAACAATGTTGCAACCATCTCACACAAGCATTGTGACGTCACAAGCTGAAGACCTTGAAAAAAAAGGTCAGAAAAAAAATTATGTAAATTTAAAGTAGTAAACACCCAATAGCAGCCGCTTGTCCATCGCGAGCTGATCTCTCATTTGTGCACGGGTGCCATTGTGACATCACGCGCTGAAGCCCCTTCAAGAAAAGGGTTAGAAATGAAAAATTTAAACTTTAATATCTCTCTAGCTTTAAAAAGGTAGCTTCAATTTGAACGAAAGTACTTACAATAGTTGCCCATGTTAATGGTGAATACGGCGGTACAAAAATCGTAGCGCTTTGGTGTACCGTCTGGGAGGAGTAGGGTTTGGCCCCTTCAAGAAAAGTGTTAGAAATGAAAATTTAAACTTTAATATCTCTCTAGCTTTAAAAAGGTAGCTTCAATTTGAACGAAAGTACTTACAATAGTTGCCCAGGTTAATGGTGAATACGGCGGTACAAAAATCGTAGCGCTTTGGTGTACCGTCTGGGAGGAGTAGGGTTTGTAAGTTATGGACAGAAACTTCGGAATCTTTCGTACATACGGAATCTTTCGTACATACACACGAACGCAGAGTTTTAGTAGTATATAGATAGATAGAAGACTAGACCGAGTGGGCCCGTTGGGCCCGTCCTCGTAGGGTTTCCATTGTAACCGGGAGGGGAGGAAAGGGGGAGGGTTGGGGGAGGGAAGGGGGAGGGAGGAGGGGAGGGAGGGGGGAGGGGAGGGGGGGAGGGAGAGGGGAGGGAGGGGGGTAGGGGGGAGGGAGGGGGGAGAGGGGGGGATGGGAGGGGGGAGGGGTGAAGGGAGGAGGGAAGGGGGGGAGGGAGAGGGGAGGGAGGTGGGTAGGGGGGAGGGAGGGAGGGGGACCTCCCCTTTTCCCAGTACCCCTCTTTCCCCGTTGGGCCCGTCCTCGTAGGGTTTCCATTGTAACCGGGAGGAGGGGAGGGCGGGAAGGGGGAGGGAGGGAGGAGGGAGGTGTGGAGGGAGGAGGGGAGGGGAGGGAGGGGGGAGGGGGGGAGGGGGAGGGAGGGGGAGGGAGAGGGGAGGGAGGAGGGGATGGAGGGGGACCTCCCCTTTTCCCAGTACTCCTCTTTCCCCGTTGGGCCCGTCCTCGTAGGGTTTCAATTGTAACCGGGAGGGGGGGAGGGAGGGTGGAAGGAGGGGGGAGAGGGATGGAAGGGTGGAGGGAGGGGGGGAGGGATTGGGGAGGGAGGGATGGAGGGAAGGAGGGAGGGGGGAGTTAGGGGGGAGGGGGGAGGGAGGGGGAGGGAGTTGGGGAGGGGGAGGAGGGGGGGAGGGAGTGGGGATGGAGGTGGGAAGGAGGGGGGATGAAGGGGTTGAGGGGGGAAGGAGGACCTCCCCTTTTCCCAGTACCCCTCTTTCCCCGTTGAGCCCGTCCTCATAGG